>NW_020438910.1:493598-509807 GCF_000699045.2 Agrilus planipennis | reverse complement strand
TGATAAAAAAAAAAACGGGGATTTTTTTCATTTTTTGTTTAATAAAAAGTTAAGATCACGGTTTTACGTGTCCACATAGTAAAACTATCTTTCCTTATGACTTTTGTAAGTGATTCCAAGAAAAATATAGCATACTACCCTTTTCACCCAAGCATAGGCGTTTTCAAACTGATACCGGCTGAACTAAATGGAAAAGATGATTTATGTTATTTGCATGAAGATTCAAATTACGCTAACATGTCTGAACGATCTACTGATACGTATGAGGCTGTCACATAGATCAACCTAATTTGATTAAAATTCTTAAAAAGAATTTAGTTTGGATTCCAAGGTTAGATGATCTTCACGAACTTCATGAAAACGAGAATATATTTTTACCGAACCCTCTAAATTATTTTTATTTTATGTCATTCTTGGGATCAGTCTGAGCAAGTAAAGTATATAAGCACGTATGTATATAGGACGCGCCAAAATGCCTTCTTCATGTTTTTCGGTTTCATAATAAAAATATTTTAAATAAAATAAAAAACGCTTTTCTCAAAAAAGTATTTAAATGCAAGATAGAAATAGGTATTTTTTATTTTGTATTTGCATTTTAAATGCAAGTTATAATTGCCCAATTTTAATGTAGTCACAAGAGTCAAACTCGCACTTGTCCGTAAGTTTGTTCTTGTCTTATTTCAAGAGATTGGTAAAATTTTATTATCAAATCATACTTTAGGTTTGCTGAATATTGCTTAAGGTTCTGTCGACTACCGAATTGATATTTTCGTTTATATTTTCAGGACTCTATGAAGAATCTTTTCCGAACTATGAAATAACTTTTACAAAATTTACAGCCTTCACTGTCATTCCCATGCTTATTAATACGATCCTGGCTTGGCTTTGGTTTGAAATTTACTTTTTAGGTTTATTTCGTCCAAAAAGAAAGGAGGGTATGTTAGTACAAAAAGCAAAAGACAATGAAAATCTTACCAGATTTGTTATAAAGCAGAAAGCTGAAGCATTAGGAAAAATTAATTTCCAATAAATTATGATATTGATCCTGTTTGTATTAGCCATACTATTTTTCGTATTTTCGGATTTGGGGTTTATACCAGGATGGTATGACCTATTTCCTAATAAGAGAAATGTAAAAACAGCCTTTTCATCAATTTTTATTATTTTCTATTGGGAACTGTTATGGAGGCGCGACTTAATTGATATGAATGACTTTAATTTGGAAAAAATAAATTATTAAACACGTGAATCAGTGACTGTTAATTTAATAATTTAATACTTTTTTAATCTGTGTAATTGTCCAAATTTCCAAATATGTTTTCGATTTGAACAACTATGTTGACAGACTTTGACAAAATATGAAGGAAATTATGTAAATTTTTACTTGATTTACTATTACCTACAGTTTGTAAATTAGAATGAACTAGTGAATTGTCAATTTCGATTGTAATAATAAATATTTGCTTTTATTAAACTTTATGTAAATAAAACAAACGTGTTGACGTCAATGATTACAAATTTATCATGTTTACAAACATAACCACCAGACGTCGCGACTAATGTGATCAGTTCTCAATTATTAAACTTAGAAAACTAAACAAATCGCACTATTTTATTTATTTACAGTTTCCAGTGTTTACACTTGTACTAATATACATTTTTTATAGAAAAGGAGGCAGCAGGGCAAATGAATTTCAAAATCACTACCCATATCTTTTTGCTTATCATATTCAGATTATTTTAGATTCATATCAGAAACGTACCACGTGAGGAGGGGGGTGTTTGAAAACTGATAGACAAACTCTAACGACCAGAAGTTCCATAAGAAATGCATTAGGAGATATGATATTTGACCCGCAATTACCCTACTAAACGTAATAATCGTGTCAAATCAGAATAAACAAAAAATAGAACAGGGCCTAGTAATTTCAGAATAAATTTCTAAACTTATTATTATCATTATTATTAAATAATGAGAATTAGGGCAGACAATCACTTTTTTGTTTATTTTGACATCCCATTCCTTTCTATTTTCTCGATAACGTCTTTAAAAGAGAGACAATACAACAACAAACTCAAAACGTCAGGTTAGTTTTCTCGATAAGTTAAATGGAATACCGTTCAAGTTGTAAAGAATTTCGAAACATTTACACTGAGGCATTCGTCATTTTAAAGGCAACCGTGCTAATTTTTATATTACTCAAAGACTTCATTTATTAATTTGTACAATTTTGATATAGAAAATAATAAAGTAGTAAATAATTAAAAATTGTCACAAAAATTGTTAAATGATTTAGTAATCTGAATACTTACAAATTTTAGCAAAAAAATCTGGAAACGATTGCTTATTCATTCCTATTTTTAGTAATTTTATAAAACTACGATAGGTGAACTTATACATGATAAATAGTTTTAATTGTTACAGATAAACGACGCAGTATCTATATCATTTATAATAATAATGTATTTAGCAATACCAGCTCAGCCATTATTTATTCATTGTTGGGATGAAGATGGAGCAATACGACCAAAAAAGCCGTCAGGTGGTCTATTGACTTGGGCAGTAATTGAAAGTAGACTTAAATGGGGTATGATTTTTCTTTTGGGTGGTGGCTTTGCTCTGGAAAAAGGCATGAAAAGCAGTGAATTGTCAGATATTATTGGGGAAAAGATAAACCTACCGATTTTTTTATTGTAGGTTCATTATAATCATCATCATCATAAGGTCGTCAGTACTAAGACTGGTTGGACACGCACCTCCACTTTTTCCTATCCTGAGCTAATCTTAGCATTTCCCTAAAACTAGAACAACCCACATCTTTAACTATTTGTGAACACTAATCTAATCTGGGTCTACCTCTACCCCTCCTAACTTCCGATTGTGCCTCTAATATGTCTCTGACTAGAACTTCATGCCTGAGAAGATGTCCTATTAGTGACTATAAGTGACTTCTTTTTATTGAAGGCGACATGACCCTGCGCTATCCTCTGCTTTATATCCCTACTACTCCTTCCATCCTCACTTATCTGACTTCATAGATACCTAAAATCGGCCACTTGGACACAACTACATCATCGAGTTCGACTACGTTGGGAAATCGCAAGGGCGGCCCCGACTGGGGCATTGTATTGTTCTAATTGAGGGTTTTGTTTATTTCCTTACATGTTGTTTTACATTCATTGCCGCATGCCACTTCGCAAGATGTAACTCTAGAGGGGAACCCACTGGTTGCTATGTAAAGCTGGTAGGAGGAAATAGCTGAGGCTATTGGTATATATATACATAATAGGTGGAAAACATCATCATTCATAATAATAATAAAAATCGCTCCTACATAACCGATCACACCCCATCTCCCCTGCAACTTTTTAGTTTCATAGCTATAGTTGGGACGATCAAAATTAGCAATGTCCGCAATAAATTATCTGTGAGAATGGATGTAACTTCTTTCTTTGTTCCACTTGCAGTCATTTTCTGCGTTTTGGACACGCCCTTTGTTAAGTTAGGAAATGCTTCATGTACAGATAACGTAAAAAAGAAATAACCGAATAATAGTAAGCGGTGCAGCGGTTAGAAGTTGCTTAGGTACACAAAAGAATCAGGTTCGGTTTTATAACTACCTGATTGAAATTATACCTTTAAATAAGCGTCTTTGTTTTCCTAAATTCCTGAGAATATTGAACTTTCTTTAAAGTCCGATCCTGGCAACATGCTCAAATTCTGCTTGTCTGCATCTCGTTCTGTTACGCATTAATCGATGTAATTCTATTCCTTTTTCTTTATTAGTGTCTGCTACAATTCCTACCTGACATCTCATTTCTATGTTGACGATATTCCCTACAACGTCTGTCGTGAGTAAAAGTAAAGGCGTAAAAGCGTAAAAGCTGTTCTGTCAGCAATCGCTCTGATTTAATTGCGGACTATGCCAATTTCGAACGTCCCAACTATAACTTCATGGCGAGCACGGCTATTAGGCCATACAATAGGCCAGATGTCTCTTTTTTCCTTTAGTGATATTCCAGATGAACTTGACCAACGCGCATGCGAAAATTTAGTCGGTCACTATTTTTCGTGTACATGCAGTTCCGCACTTCTCGTTGGCAAATTGCCACTGTTTTCATTTATTGAAAATCAAGTCTGAAGAAGTAATTTCTTTTCGTCTCTCAGGCTAGCTTTACAGTAAAAAAAAATTTGGGGTGTTTCATTCCCACCAGCCAGTAATGCTGGTGGGCGGGCAGTCCCTCCGGACTACGCCGGAAGGTAGGGCGGAAGGCCCTCTTCAGCCTGCTTTCAGAAATCGTGGGAATGGGTGGGTGGTGGTTCGGGTGAAAAAGTTGAGACGGATGAAATGAAGACAGAATAGAATGAAAGATTGTCTGTGGAATATTACTGCCTCAACATTTGCCTAAGTGATCCAAGGGAACCACAGAAAAACTTGGACCGAGGCAGACGGCGGACCCGGAATCGAACCGGAGTCCTCCCGAATGCTAAGTAATGGTCTAAACCTCTAGGCCATGCCGCTCGGTATTGCTTAACAGTAAAATTCCTTGACAAATGTCAATCTCTCTTCAAATGACTACCGTTACAATGACAATAGCTTTTTTATAAAACTTTGACGACTAAAGTATTACAAACCCTAGCTACATGCCTCTTAATAAATTAAAGGTGTCCAATTAAATATTTTCCAAAAATATCCCACAAAGAAACTCACTCTGGATACCACAAACAAACATTTGTTTCCTCTACTTCTAATGTGGGCATCAACAAAGCAGGCCAAGCACGTGTTCGCAGTGAATAGATTTTGTCTCCATTTTCTATTTTCAATTCAATGAAATTCAATCAAAACAATCAATTTAATTTGTCAGTAAGCTATATGTTAATATGTAAAAAAATGTAAAAATAAACATTTATAAAAAACTAATAAACAAACGAGTCGTGAGCACCCAAAAACTTGCTGATAAATATTGGTTTCTGAATGCCTCTTTCACCTCGCTACAGTTGCGAAGAAAGTAGATCCCATGGTTGCACAATGTATATTTATGGTAAGTTCTGGAATGATTACTGAATTAACTGCAAATGTAGCTGTCAACATTTTGCTACCAATCGCTGCTGAAATGTGTAAAAATGGAATGGCACCCTTTGAGTTTAATGTTGCCTACTGTGATCTGTTGTTCGTATTTATTTATGCTTCCAGCCAGTACACCACTAAACGCATTAGTATCAAGCCACGCCAACATACCAACTTCACAAATGATACTAGCAGGTTTTGTAGTTAAGCTGATGTGTATTCCTGTTCTTATTGTGTTTTGGCATACAGTGGGTGTAACTGTGTTCTATGCTAAGGAAGTTCGATCATGGTTAAATTCGCCGCCGTCAGGATAATAATTATTACTGTGGAAACCTACTTTGTTTTATCTTATTGACATTTGGTTAATTGACCTATTACATATTTTGTTTACGCCTTTACGTGCATCTTGTAATTTTTAATTTGCTTATTAGACCTATGAAAAATAAAATGAGTAATGTATGTGTATGCAGTACTTGAAAATACTGTCACGCTTAATTTAGAAACGGTGTCCCGACCAAGCATGTCACGTCGCGTCGGTACTTTGTTTATTTATTTGAAATATAATGCATCTTGATTATTTTGGCTTGATTGGGGGTAAGGTATTAAGATGATAAGAAAGGCAAGACTAAAAAACAATAACAACTTTATTATAAAAAATGAAATTGAAAAAAGAACGAAATCGTTTATAAGAAAAAAAAGGATCTTCCTATCAATGTAGATCAACACACCAAAAAAGTTAAGTGGTTTACTTACATTGATAGGAGCGTTGCAATCATCGTCCAGGAGCTACTGTCCCCAACACTTAGAGTTTCCCATTGGTTACTCTTTTAAGGGTAGACTTTTTCCATTCGCGTTCCCGAGTCGACTGCCTGCGATCCCCATTCACGCGCTAAACTTTTTGATGAACCAGTGATTATTTGTACATAATTCAACATGGATCATTCACTGGTTCTAGAAGTTTCTCTGGTTTAGCTGATTTAACGAAAAAACTGACTTTTTGATGACTTCACGAAGTTCAATAATTTTGACAATGATCTGAACTATCGAACTGGCGTCAATTTCTGCTTGTACTTACATATATACAGTCTATTTCAATTTGTTAGAATTGTGACCTTGAAGAAATCTGCGCGAAGATAGAAAGAATACACACTAGGCGCGAGCAAGACAGAAATAGTTGGAACAAGCAGAGCTCTCGATGGGCGGTCTTAGGAAATCAGCTAGAACTATACAGTACTAGACGAAAATGTTTAGCAACTTCTTAAAATAAAAATGTATATAAATTAACAATAGAAAACAAAGCAAAAGTTTTATAGATGTGTTGAACATTAAGTTAATTCACTTGTTATTATTTTTGGCTAAATATGCTTTTAAATAAAGCATATTCTTACATTTTAACGAGGCAGTTTAAATAATTTTTGCAAATGGTACTGTACACTTTTGTCTAGTTCTCGCTGGATGATCGGTAGAGAAATGAGCTCCGCAGGCAAATATGATTGAATTTGGAATTATGCTACGGCGCATCNAATACGGCTTATGCTTGTAACGCGTCAAGCTTTCTCATATTCCTGACCAGAACTATCGAACTGGCGTCAATTTCTGCTTGTACATAGATAATTCTTTTCGCTTACTGCTTCGTTGCTGCGGAATTCCAAATACGCTTATTTTGCAAGTAAATGAACTCGATATCTGTTTTATGAATTTGAAAGGAAAAGCAACGTTATAATTATGAAATATTTAATTATTTTGAAGTATGTTTTAAAGTCAAAAATTGTTTTTTAAGTTTCCTTAAAACTTCATTGTGTGACAATATGAAAGCATCAGACACATTTGCGGTATATGGACTGTTTTCTAGCTTCTACAGATCTTTTTCACAGTTATTTTAAATCGAATTCATTCCTTCCGCAGCTGTTCGTTATACTGTTTATCCTTCATCTTTTTCTCCTTTCGGTTAAGTCATCATCTAAGCTTTCAATAACTTTTTTAAAAACTCTATTGTGTTCTCACTAACTAATGCCCCACATTGTACTGATCAAATCAATTGATTTTAATACATGTTTTTTAAAATGTTTGTGTGATATTAGTTCGTAATTTAAGTTGTGATTGGAAATTTAACTTAATCTGTGATCCTTTCTGTGAAATTAATCCAACCGTTTTTTTGAATTTTTAATTTTTGATTGAAAGCCCTGTTGAATAAATGAGATAAATTTATTGTATTGGGATTATAAATGTTAACAGGTTGTATCAGGTTGTCGTTAAGTCACAACTGCAATTTTTAAAAACTATTTTCAGTCAGAAGTTATGTTGATTTTCACTGTACATAATTTAAACTAAGCAAATGTAAGTACAATTAAGTTTTTATATTCAACTTTACTAACTTAATTTTCAATTGGTCTGATTGGTGTAATCATTTAGAGCCTTGATAATGTTCCCAATCTACAAGAGTATTGACCAAAAAAATTCAGACTTGTTTAATGACCTAATCATGAAATAATCGGGGGAAAGGTGTTTTGACCAGTTTTTATTGAAAATAAACAGTATTAGATTACACTTTCACAGTTAACTGTTCATTTTGGAAATTGCCGTTAACTCCTGTAGTATTGCTTTTAGTTGGAAAAAGACTATTAATAAGAAACTCCGATGAAAAAACAGGGGAATTAAGGTGCCCCCTTCCTCTACTTTATATATGTTGTTATTTAGTGGATTTGGGTTCAAGTCCAAAGTTGACAGTTTGTTGAATTTTTATTTTGGAGTTTCAAAAGGTACCTTTTGAATATTCTGACAATACTTGTTTTGATTAACAAAACTCTCGCGAGACAATCAACCAATTGTTGCGAAATACGTTTGATTAATTGAGATTACAATTCGAAGAACGTTTCCTTCTCGTCATTCAATTTCACTTTTTTTCGCTGTCACATGAAAATTATCAAACGGTAGCTTATCGCTTGTCAACTTAGTTATACAAAATATCATATTTATGTAATTACCAATTTTGACTCTATATAAAACAAAGTAAGTGTGGGATAAGGATAGGGTCAAGGTTGGGTTAGGTCATGTCAACTGTCAATTGATCAATTCTCAACACTCCTCCTTGATCAATTTACAGCGGAGATTCTCAAAGACTCTTCTGTTGAGTGGCTTGGTCAGGATGTCTGCAATCTGCTTGCTGCTCTCGACGTGTTGAAGTGTCACAGTGTTGCCGATGTGTTGCTGGATGTATTTTCATGGTATCTCGATCTGCTTCTTCCCTCTGGTTGTCTTTCCTTCGTGAGCATCTTGTAACATATATATGGTTGACATGTTATCGACTAGAAGGGTGATCGGCTGTTCAACTTCCATGATACCAAGTTCCAGTGCAATTAGTTTGATCCAGCACACATCGTCAATCACTGACACCGCAGCTCGGTACACGGCTTCGGCGGTTGAAGTCACTACCAGACGCTATTTGATTTAAGAAGATACCATCTTTGCTGACCTTAATTTCCATGCCTAAGTATGTTAACTTGTCCTGAACTTTCTTGCTGAATGTGATCTCAAATTCCTTGCTTATCTCCCTCAAGAGTTTGTATATTAAATCTTCATTTTTACCAGCTACCAATCCATCATCCACGAAGAGTGAGAGCATAATGCTTTTGTCATTGTTATAGTAGATACACGGGGCGTCATCTGTGCTGATCAGGCCTATCTTCTCTTCAAAATGCGTGGTGACCCTCTGGTTCCACATCCTTGGAGCTTGTTTGAGCCCGTAAAGACTCTTGTCCAACTTGCAGACCTTTCCTGATCCGTCGTTGAATCCTTCGGGTTGGTAAATGTAGATGTCCTGTTCCAGGTTTCCATACAGGAATGCTGTCTTCACATCAAACGACACTAACTTCAATTTCTCTGACGCTGCGTGGCTCAAAAGTAGTCGAATCGATGCATGGCGGGCTACCGGGTTTCGGCTTAGTCCACTCCTTTTTGTTCAAATCCCCTTGCCACGAGTCTGGCCTTGAGTCTCCCGTCTGCCTTCTCACGAAGTATCCAACCACAACTGATCGGTTTTACTCTTTCTGGACAGTCCACCAGTTTCCATGTTTTCATTTCCATCAACGAGTCGTACTCCTCCTGCGTCGCTTGTCTCCACTTCTCGTCTTTGAGTGCCTCGCTCACCGGGATGTCCTCAGTTTCCCCAATCATGGCTACTTTTGCGCTCTTTCCTTCACGACGGGAGTCAAGTATCTAATCTCTAAGTCTCGGTGGTGGTTGCAGGGTTCGACGATCTCACAGAATTCTCCTTGCTGGCTCTTCTTCTGGCGGTTGTGTCTCTTCCTCGTTGTCGCTTGATTCTTCGGCACTTTCTCTAGTTCCCCAGTTCTCATCTTCTTCATCTGTCTCGTTGCCGCTTTCTTCTTGCTTCTCAGGTGTGCCAGTGTCTCAAGTTCAGTGCCTTGCCTCAGTCTTATCTTTTCCTCATCGAAGATTACGTTGTCTGAGCTCACTATCTCTCTCTTGTCTTTCCGATAGACCCTGTAGCAGGGCGAATCAATATCATAGCCAACCAGAATTCCCTTTTCTGATTTCCTATTAATCTTGCCTCTCTTCTGTCTGTCCATCAGCACATAACATTCGCATCCAACAGCTTCGGTAGTGGGTGAAGTCATCTTTGAACATGAGCCAATACTTGGCCCTCCTAGCGACGGGATGTTAATCTCGCCGGTGTCGACATCCATGAGATCTAATGGCTGCTGGACCATCAAACTTGTCTCTTCTTCTCTCCTGAGCATCATTTTGTAAAGATTTCCTTTCCGTTTTGCCATTGCCACAATTTCCCTGCCATCTTGACTGTAAAACCTTGACTCATTTCCGTTTGCTTTATGTAAATATTCCTTGTCCAGCATCTAACTTGCTAAGAATAAACTAAAGTTGAGATTTGGCACGTAACTCACATCCTTCAGTACCACAGGATACCACTTTTGACCATCAAAAGCCTCAATTTCGATGTTCCCGATTGAAACGCCATCTAGCCTGGTTGAGTCTCCAATCACAATTGGAATTGGCTCGTCCAACTCAACCAGTTGGACAAACCACTTTCGATGAGACGTCATGTGTTGACTGGCTCCGCAGTCCTGATACCACGATGTTGCCCTGTCCTTCGAAATGTCATTGTCCACCGTTGAGAGTGCCGTGGTCAAAAAAGCCTTCCTCGGAGGTTTCCCGTTTCCTGACTTGTTCGCATCCTCATGGGATTCGCATTCTCTTGCGAAGTGTTCTTTCTTCTTACATATGTTGCATGAGTATTTCTTCTTGCAATAGGCAATGTATTTCTCACATGGTTTGCCCTTGCACTCCTTGAGCACGTGACCTTTCTTCCCAAATTTGTAGCATGCGAGCTGTGACTTGTTCTGCCTTTTGTTAGACGACTGTCCCTGTTTCTCACGTCTGGCCATGAGAGCGTTGTTGGTGCTGCCCTCTGTGTTTGTCGTCGTTTCTCTAAGTCGCTCGTCCTCGAGTTACAATCGTTCCATGAGAGTCTTTGTTGCTCCGGTCACATTGTCCCAGGTTGTTCTGAAATGTGCCAGTCTTGGCGGAAGCACACTCGTGATCCTCGTCATGATCCAGTTTTCCTTCATGGGATGAGACTTCTTGAGCAAGATCTAAAATCTCCATACAGTTTTCAATTGCAGTCTTGTTTTTATCAAAATTTACAGGTAAATAATTTGATTAGGGACGTTTCTAAAGTTACATCAGTCTTTGTACCATACAAACTAACTAATTTATCTATCATGTCTTTGGCAGTTTTGCAATTTGCAATTTTGTTCGCAATCTTACTATTTATATTTAAACCTATCAACGTTTGAGGTTCGACATCTTTCTTTATCCAAGCTAAAACGGTATCCACTGACGCAGCACTTGCTGGTCTGGGCTTTGCACCTGTTACAATGTCGTACAAGTCCTTATTCTTAAGTGCTAGGTTTAATTTAAATCGCCATGAAATGAAATTGACATTTCCTTGACTATCTTCGCTTAACATTTCCAATTGAGACTTTACAGTATCCATTTTGAATCATTCGTGACGATTTTTTGACTTAAAGCGACTTGCGTGTACGTTGCTCAACGTTGCCTTGCTGTGCCTTCCGGTTCTGACACTCTGGACTATTTTTCTCGACTTGCGCTTGCTTTTCTGTCCTGACTTGCAAGGAAACCCTTTTACAGCTTTTCTGGTCCCATAACCTGTTGTTATTTAGTGGATCTGGGTTCCTTGGTTGTAAATAAACTAAGCCCAACGTTGACAGTTTGTTGAATTTTTATTTTGCAGTTTCAAAAGGTACCTTTTGAATATTCTGACAATACTTGTTTTGATTAACAAAACTCTCGCAAGACAATCAACCGATTTTTGCGCAATACGTTTGATTAATTGAGATTACAATTCGAAGAACGTTTCCTTCTCGTCATTCAATTTCACTTTTCGCTGTCACATGAAAATTATCAAACGGTAGCTTATCGCTTGCCAACTTAGTTATACAAAATATCATACTTACATAGTTACCAATTTTGACTCTATATAAAACAGTAAGTGTGGGATAAGGATAGGGTGAAGGCTGGGTTAGATCATGTCAGCCGTCAATTGATCAATTCTCAACAATATATTTACATTATACCTGTACCTTCCTCTATTGGTAATAATTTATATCTATTTATATGGTATAAATGACTGTTGAGCGCAAAGACGTAAATATATTAATGTAGCCGTATGTCGTTGTAATAATTTCTTGCTCGAAAAGTGAGGGAGATGGCGTATGGTTTCGGGCTAGTGCTATCTCTTTCATCACACGCTTATGCACTATCGTGATAGAGATGGATATTGTCCGAAACTTTGTTCCATCTCTTTCTTTTGTTGTACCACAATTCTGACAGCTAAGGCATGTCCATTAGTGAACGTCGATGGTTGAGCGGATATCACTTCTTAGGCGAATGCAACTTGAACTATAGAGGCGAAGTCAGAAACGGCTGAGTAGTGACTGTTATCTATGATAAGTGACTGTGAAATTCGTATTGGTTATGTATCTATAAAATATTTATTTACAAAAAAAAAAACCTTCGCTTTTTTTCCTGCGTTTTTCATAAATATACTAATTTAAGCTATTCCTTAAATAAAAAAGTTTTTTTTCGAAAAAGACTACTTTTAGTCATCAAATCATCATCATTATAAGGTAGTCAGTCCTAAGACTAGTTGGACACGCACCTCCACTCTTTCCTATCCTGAGCTAATTTTCGCATTTCCCTAAAACTAGAACAACCCATATCTTTAACTATTTGTGAACAGTAATCTAATATAGGTCTACCTCTACCCTTCCTAACGTCCGTCTCTGCCTCTAATATGTCTCTGACTAGACCTTCATGCCTGAGAAGGTGTCCTACTAACCTATCTCGCCTATTTCTTATTGATTTCCATAGAGGCTTCTGTTCTCCTATTCTTTCTAATGACTTCATTTCTAACCTTCTCTATCTACGGTATCCTCATCATTCGCCTGTAACACCACATTTCGAACGCTTTTAACATTTTGTTTTCCGCCGCGCCCACTGTCCATTTTTCGAATTTCTAAATTAATTGTTCGCGAGCATAGAAGTGAGTTCTTTTTATTGAAGCCGACTCGACCCTGCGCTATCCTCTGCTTTATATCCCTACTACTCCTTCCGTCCTGACTTATCTGACTTCCTAAATCATAATTTCCATCAAGAAACCTACCTCTCAAGTAAACAATATTTTATAATGGTTCTATTTTCCGCCAGCAAATGCCGCCTAAGAATTTGTGGAACCCTGTTAAGTTTTTGGTTGAGTTGAGATGGATAATCTATCAATATTAGGATCAAAAATATGCGTGAAATATTATATTCATTAATTTAAATATAACATTAGGATCAGAAATTTATTTGTGTTTAATTATAATATAATGATTATAAGCAAAGTTTGCCGAGGATATTAAAACAAAAAACATTATGTCAAATATTTAACGAGTGTAATAGTAGTGTGTACTAAACTAGTACACGGAATTTTACATTTGCAGAAGAATAATTACCAATGTATAAAGACTGGTACAAACTTTTTTTTAAACTTTATTGGAAGTCACTTTTCATGGTCCTATGGCCGTTTTTAATACTACCGATACCGTTGATATGGGTAAGCTCTACAACGAGATGTCTCTATGTACTGCTTCTAATGGCTGGTTATTGGGTAACTCAATGCATACCACTAGCAGTGACAGGGCTGTTCCCCGTAGTATGGTTTCCACTTTTAGGAATACTCGATTGTAGTGAAGTCTCTAAAGCCTACTTTTCTTCAGCGAATGTGATTTTTGTTGGTAGGTATTTGCATAAAAGTCCACATTATAAAATCGTGACGGTGGTGCTTTAAACAATTCCTTCTGTATATGAATAAGATAAGATGTAAAATTTGATAGGTTTATATCAAAGTTTTAGTACCTCTTAGTACCTAGGTTGATAAAAATATTCTAATGAAGGTGATTGTATTATCAAAAATTATGGTAGTAAAAATAATGATAATAACAGAACAAAGTCGTTGTATATATATATGTCTCTGACTAGACCTTCATGCCTGAGAAGATGTCCTATTAGTGACTATAAGTGACTTCTTTTTATTGAAGGCGACATGACCGTTGCAAATAATTTTATTGATGTAAAATCAACATCAATCATTTTATATCAAAATATTTACAACCCCATTTTGTTTCTGATCTTTTACACATTGTAATANAGTACCTAGGTTGATAAAAATATTCTAATGAAGGTGATTGTATTATCAAAAATTATGGTAGTAAAAATAATGATAATAACAGAACAAAGTCGTTGTATATATATATGTCTCTGACTAGACCTTCATGCCTGAGAAAGTGTTCAACCAACCTATCTCACCTATTTTCTATTAACTTCCATAGTCCTCTGTTCTCCTATTCTTTCTAATATTATCTCTTCATATCTAACCTTCTCTATCCACGGTATCCTCCTCATTCGCCTGTAACACCTCTTTTCGAATCCTTCTAACCTTTTCTTTTCTGTCTCACCCGTACAGCGCCGCACTCCAAACATACACCTTTAACAATCTTTTTCGAATTTCTAAATTAATTGTTCGCGAGCGTCGAATTATATGTACGAAAATGTGCGTTTTTCCCCTACCGTACTACCAACGATAAAATACGTGCCCAGTTTAAAGAAACATTTTCAAGGCTTCGTATATTTTTTACAGCAATCTTCTTTACACGAAAAAACTATTTTTCAGCCGGATACATAATGGTCGTATCTCTAGAGTCCAGTGGATTGAGTGTACGTGTTGCTTTAAATTGGATCTTATTAGTGGGAACGAGTCACCGCAAACTACATTTGGGTCTTTCACTCATTACCATGGGTATATCCATGTTTATGGTGAATACGGCAGTTACCGCCATGATGATACCCATTGTCGATGCCTGTTTACAAGAACTAGAACGTAATGATTTGGGCCCTATGTATACTTATCCCCCTAATTACGAGCAACTAACTGAAGAAGAAAAAGCTGATGCAAAAATACCAACTAGAAGTACAATAAACTTTTTCTTGACGGCTGCGTATTGTTCTACTCATGGCGGTTGCGGTACGTTAGTTGGCACTGATACTAATCTTGCCTTCAAAGGTACGGTACATTTAATTTTATTTTATATTTTATTTATGCATAAAATGGAAATTACAAATTTACAGGATAAATTATTTAGTATACATAATCCATTACTTATTGGCCGTTATTAAACTATCAACGGGTATTATTTATATACACAATTTATTTCAAGTGTGCCCTGCATTGTTCTTTTGGAAACGTTAACAGCTATCACAGGGATTATATTAGACAAAATGGGCAGTTTTATTAAATTATTTATCAAATTTTAATAATATACAGTACCACACACGAATTCAAAGAACGAAAGCCCATCTACAAGACATTTTTAGGTTATTGTCCGAACTTTCCACAGTAGAAGCAGTTATTATTTTTTACTTTTTCTTCGCTGTAATTTTTATTACTTCTGCATTCATTTTGATAATGTCCATTTTTGCCGCACTTATAACACTTTACAGGTCTCTTGTTTTTCACGACGAACGCAGATGACGATAAAGTTAACTGGGACTCATAATTTTTTCCTTTCACTCTTTCTTCTTCAATTAATAATCGGGCCATCAAGTCAATTGCTTGCTTATCCTCAGATGCAGATTCCCACGCAGACACAAAATGTTTATATTCATCAGGCATTAACATTTTTGTAATTACAAACTTGTCAGAGATTTCCTCTCCCATCTGTTTTAATTGATTTTGTATTTCTTGGATCTTGGATAACAAGACTGAAATATCGATTCTTTTTTCGTATTTATACTGGAAAAATCTCTGTTGTATTATATTTACACTTGTTTCCGTCTTCAGCTCATATACATCTTGAAGTTTCCTCCACATTTCCGCTGAGCTCGTGCACGTGATGATGTGTAACATATCATCCGTGTGACCAATAATGCTTGCGCCTTAGCATCTTTAGCTTCCCATAAAGGTATTTCAGCAGCACTTTTAGGCTTAATACACTTTCTCTCCACAATGTCCAGCCAGCCATGGCCTCTCAACTGCACCGTCGTTTGAAACTTCCAAATGTTCAAATTTTTGGAACCCTCCAGCTTAACCACGTTGATATTACTGTTATTCTCCATCATCCAACCTCGTTCAGAACTCTGAACAAGTTTTTCCTTCGCAATTCTTTAACTTTTCAATATCAATATGTTATATGCTCAAATTAAAGAAAAGCCCATAACCTGATATTATTTTTTATTTCAAGTTGCATTTAAATAAATTTATTAATCCTTCGGTTACACCTCAACTTAATATAACGCACACACTGAGAGTGTTTTTATGGTCGTCATAGATACTACTATCAACTGTTACAGCCAACTACAGTCCATTTCAATTTGTTAGAATTGTGACCTTGAAGAAATCTGCGCGAAGATAGAAAGAATACACACTAGGCGTGAGCAAGACAGAAATAGTTAGAACAAGCTTGAACGAGCAGAGCTCTCGATGGGCGGTCTTAGGAGATAGGCTAGAACTGTACAGTACTAGACGAAAATGTTTAGCAATTTC
>NW_020438910.1:478097-492825 GCF_000699045.2 Agrilus planipennis | reverse complement strand
ATTTGTTCATTGTTTGACGAACAATATTGCATACAGAATAAATCAGGTAAAAAATAAAGTTCTGTATTATGATCCAGTTCAGAACATCGGATACAATCTTGATTTAAACATTGTACCGAAACCGTAATAGAATTTGTAGCATTAGATTGTGATAAGAAATTGGTCAGATGACTGGATTAAGGGATAGGATACTCTACTTTGATCAATTTCTGATCAGATGGTTGGATCAACAAATAGAGTACTATGCGCTGATCAGATCGGTGGATCAACGGATAGAGTACTGTACTCTCATCAGAAACTGATCAGATGCCCGTATTACAGAAAATCTGATCCGCATCTAATTTCCAGTCGCGTTGAAGTTAAGTTTCTGTTCGACAAAGTGTTCTTTTAATGTGTTTATAATAAAAAGGTGCAGCACGTGTTGTTATTAACAATTTTTCACAATTAATTTTCGCTAATTGAACACCAACTGAACTATTTTTAGTTTAATAATTTTATACCTTTTAATTTTCAGGACTTTACGAAGAAGCCTTTCCTAAAGATGAAATCACGTTTGCGAAATTTGGAGCGTTCAATATTGTCCCGATGTTTTTCAATACGATCTTGTGTTGGTTTTGGTTGGAAATTTATTTCCTAGGTTTATTTCGTCCAAAGAGCGAGATATCACAGTTGGTTCAAAAGGCAAAAGATAATGAAAGCACCACAAGAGAAACTATAAGGCAGAAAGTCCTATCCTTAGGAAAAATGAGCTTCCAAGAAATTATGATACTAATTTTATTTATAATCATGGTTCTTCTTTTTATATTTTCGGATTTGAGTTTTATACCTGGGTGGTACGATATATTTCCCAATAAGAGGAACGTAAGTTTTTCTTATATTTTTAACTTTTTGTCTTCTGTGTTTCCGCCCAGAAGTATAAAGCAACCTAAATCAAATAATAATAGAGCTTCGGGACGCATATTTACAGATACTAGCGTATGTTGATACTAGAGAAGTTGATATGAATAATTATGAATGTTGAATCTTTGCTATGTGACAAACGTTTGCAGAATTAAGCACCATAGTGTCAGCATGCATTACCATCTGTAAATGTACTTATACCTATTACAAAACATCACCAGTTTCAACATTGTTTTAGCACTTTGGTGTTCAAATCTGTCCACATGTGCTGCTTCCCGAAAACTACACTGATTTCAACACCCTGTTGTCAACACACGCTAATATCTGTAAATATGCCTCCGGAACAAAGGAGCGCTAAGGGCCAGCCCTGCTCTATATATTCTTCCTTAAATAATAATTATTCTGACAAATTGAATGTGTCTGTAATTATGATGTAAATCTACTACTTATATTAGGGGAAAGTGGTGTAATACCGACCACAGAATGATACCACTCATCATCATAAGTTTACAAAAATTATACCTTTCTACTGTTCATGCTTCTGAAATGTAGGATAGTATCATTACTTGGCCTCTACAACCCTCTGCTTTCGCTACTTTCTGCTTTTCGCATGATCTATGATACTCATCCTAGCTATGGCATTCTAAAGTTTTCAGCGTTTCCTTCTAAATTGGTCTTACCTTAATAGTTCTCCCGTCCTTTTTTCCATCCTACTTTGTACAATCCCAGTTATGATTTTTGAAGCATGGGAAGTTAAGCTAATTGTCCTAAAAGTCTTGCACCTATTCGCGCCCCTCTTTTTAGGTATGATTACTACCACGTTCCGTTTATAATCCTCAAGAAACTTTCCCTGTTTTGTAAATGTGACTAACTAGATTAAACATACGATTTCTAACCTATTGTCCTGTATGTTTTAGAATTTCCCCCTGTATCCCATCTACCCCTGCCGCCTTATTATTCTTTATGTTTTTTTAATGGTACATCGAACCCCTCTGTCATTATGGGATAACCTAGCTCACCTATCTCCACACTATCTTCCATCTCTAATATATCTCCAAATTCAGGGCCTGCGGATAGGTTCTCTAAATATTCTTTCCACCTATCTGCATTTTCCTCATTTTCTATCAAAATGACCCCTGCTTCGTTTCCTATATTATTACTACTGTACCCAACTTCTCTAAAATTCCTTTTAATTATACGCCTCATCTGTTTTACCTACATCAAACTTTTCTTCTACTACTTTACACACCTATCAATCCACTGTTCCTTAGCTGCCCTACACTTCCTAATTATTTCCCACTTTATAGCTTTGTATCTTTTTTGTCCTTCGTCTGTCCTGTTTTTGTATTTCCGCCTTTCTTCTATTAATCCTGAAATCTCATTTGTTATCCAGGGTTTCCTACTTTCGTTTCGTTTAAGACCTTTATGTAAAGTTTACTAATATTTAATTGATGCGAGACATCTTCATATTCAGGAGCATCAGCTTAAGTTTAGGCAGTGGTGCCATTTTTGGTTTTATTTTCAGGGAGTATGCTCTCTATATACATTTACTTTTCTATCCAATTTGCCTTAATTTGAATACTCTGCCATTAATATTTTCAATCACCCTATATAGTCCAGCGTACGATGATTCGAGTTATTCCTTCACTCTGTTAATCCTCAGGAACAAGTATGTGTAACATTTAAAAGCGATATAAGTTTTTCTTCCTAACATTATAAATTTATTTTTGCTCTTATTACTTCTATTTCCATACGTTTTTGATAAATGTATGAATACTTTACTATTTAATCATAAACAATAAATTAAAATCTTTCTGTTACAATAAAATTGAAAAATGTTTGTTAGGATTTTATAATAAGCCGACATTTCTAAATAGTTTTTGATTATATTGTGTATTCTGCATTTTAAATTGTTGCAGATAAAAGATTCCGTAACTATATCATTTATAGTTATCATGTACTTTGTAATACCAGCTCAAATGTTATTTCTTCATTGTTGGGATAAAGATGTAGAAAATCGACCAAAAAAGCCGGCACCAGCTCTATTGACGTGGAGAGTAGTTCACGAAAGGGTGAGATGGGGTATGGTATTCCTCTTAGGAGGCGGATTTGCACTCGAGATGGGCATGAGTAGAAGCGGACTTTCAGATGCAATCGGGGAGCATGTAACCATTTAATCAAAAATACTTTTATTAATTTTTAAAAATCACTTGCTTGCTATCCTTTTATTTTTTTTGTTTATTGACTTCAAAGCCTGTTAACTGCTACATTTTCGACTTATTGTCATTCAGTGCCTATTTCGTTTTCATGATTATAACTCATTAAGGCGTTAACAGCATATTAAAATTAACTATAAGTTAACATCTGCTCTACAATAAACACCGTTATTGCAAAATTCCCAATCTTTTTATAACTACTACCACAAAAACTAATATTGCAACTCAATACCAGAAGATAACATTATTATTATTTTGGTGTTCTGCGGGTTCTTACGGACAAACTGCCACTACCTTTTGTAGATGTTTGAATTCTTCTTTAAAAGACTCATTTACACTTATAATAGTTATTATCGTCAATTGGTTCCATTTGTTTTTCCAGCTATCAATCGTTCAAATAGTTACGAAAATAATAATAATAAAAAGTACGCCATTAACAAGTTTTATTCTTTACACGTTTTTGTTACAGATAAATAACGCATTATGTACTTAAATTGTTATAGGTTTTGCGCAAAATATTCGTCGCACTGGATTCAATTCTGCTTCTAAATATTTTCGTTTGTTTCTTGAACGTTCTTTCCATAACTTTTAAGTTTCCTTTTTATCGTAATCGTTACTATTTTTGCCTTGTAAATGAATGGAGGATATATTTTTTTTCTTTCTCATTATATTGATGCTGCCCTGGTTCGGCTCAAAAGGCCATCGTCGGTTGAAGTTGCTTCCTAACGTTCTAGCACGAGTGGCAAGCTTCTCGAGAGGTCCTTCCATCTCCGTTGCTGGATGTGAAGGTAGAATTCCACATCCAACGTTGGAAATGGAAGGACCTCCACTTTCACATCCAGCGACATAGATAGAAGGACCTCTGAAGAAACTTGTCACTCGTGCTAGCGAAACGTTAGAAAGCAACTCCAACCGACGACGACCTTTAGAGCCGAATCAAGTTGGCATCAGTTCACCTACTGGCCCCAAAAGCCTTTACCAATTTCTCATTATTGATTATGTAAACAGTTGCTTTCTAATTTTTCAGCTAGCTACTGTTGCGAGAAAAGTGACTCCATTAACTGGACAGATTATATTTGTCATAAGTACTGGTTTGATTACAGAATTGACATCAAATGTAGCAGTTTGTAATATATTAACGCCAATTGCTATTGAAGTATCTAAAAAAATGTTATGGCATCCGATACAATTAGTAATGCCAGTTGGTATATGTTGTTCCTACGCATTTATGCTGCCGGTGGCTACACCACCAAACGCACTAGTAGCAGGACACGCCAACCTACCAACATCGCAAATGATAATAGCTGGCTTTGTAGTAAAAATCATTAGCATTGTGAATCTTCTTGTGTTTTGGCAATTGTTTGGCATATCTATATTCAATGGCAGACACACTCCAGAGTGGCTGGAAAAAGAATAATAAGGGAATGAATCATTCCTGTTTACCGTTTCGTTTTTATCTTTGCGTATGTTATCTATTTATTTATTATCAACACTATACTCAATAAATATATATATGATAAGCCTTTGATATAATTTCCATTTCTCCTTGATATTCTCATAGAATCAGGCAGAGGCGGCGTTAAGCGTGGGCGACGTGGGCCACCGCCTACGGCCTCGCGGTACAAGGGGCCTCGCGACTCAAAAATGTTTAAAGCGAGAATAAAACAAAAAAAATATAAATCAATTTTGTTGTGAAACATGTTTTCTTAGTCTGGCAACATTTGCCGCCGACCAGAGTGCGGGGAATCCCCGGTTTATTTGTTTACTTTCTTTACTGCCGTGGCCAGGGATACGACAATGGTGCAAATATAGTAGGTGTAAATAGTGGAGTTAAAACTCGAATATTGAATATTAACGCTAGGGCATTTTTCACACCTTGTGGCTGTCATAGTTGGAATCTACTATTGGTAGATGCAGCGAACTCATCTATGGTAGCAAAAACTTTTTTTGGTTTCATACAAAAAGTTTATTTGCTATTTTCAAGATCAAGCAAGCGCTGGGATTTTATAAAAGGAAAATTAAAACTTACTATAAAACCTTTATCAGACACAAGATGGGAAAGTAGAGTCGAAGCAGTAAAGGCCGTATTATTGCAATTTGATGAAGTGATTGAATGCATAAAAAACTTAAAAAATCAAACGGAGGAATCAGACACTCTCAGTGATTGCGATTCAATACTAAATGAAATGTTAAGTTTAGAATTTATCGTATCTTTACATGTGTGGTATGAGATATTATTGCGTGTTAATATAATAAGTAAATTATGGCAATCAGTACAAATTCATTTAAGCATTGCTCTTGAACATTTACACACATTTTGTGAATGGATAAAAGAGTATCGGGAAACTGGATTTGAGAAATCCCCGTCTGATGTTCGGAAATTTACTGAGAAAAGCTGTTATGACCTGCCAAAAGAGTTTAAGAATAAAAGAGTAGCCAAAAAGAAAAGGATGTTCGATTATGAAAGCAGCGATGAACCTATACAGTCTCCCAAAATCCGGTATCAAACAGATTTTTTTTACGCCATGATTGATTCTATAATAACCAATATGGAATTAAGATTTACGTCTTTAAATCAACATTTTGAAGACTTTGGTTTTCTCTATGATTTAAGCGCGCTAAAAAATATGCCACAGGAGCAAATATTAAAACACTGTAACGATTTACATAACGTCCTGCGTGTGGGTGAGAGCAGTGACTTCCAACCATTTGAATTATATGAAGAATTAAATACAATGATCCCGAATTTACCCAACTTCATTAAAGACGTGAAACAGCTGCTGTCATACATAACAGAAAATAGCTTGAAAGAAATTTACCCAAATATTTACATTGTCATCCGAATTTTATTAACAATTCCGGTAAGTACAGCCTCTGCTGAAAGAAGTTTTTCAAAATTAAAATTAATAAAAAATTATTTGAGAAACACAATGAGCCAAGAAAGACTTTCAGCTTTGGCTGTTTTATCAATTGAATCAGATTTGGCATCTAGGCTGAATTACGATACCATAATTAAGGAATTTAGTAACGTTAAAAGCAGGAAATTTCTGTTCCTTTAATAAAGAAATCTAATGTTTTTTAAGATACACTTTAAGAAATGTATATCTCCACCTTTATATTAACGATTTGTAATTTTTCATTTAATACTTATTAATCTAATTTGTATTTTTATGAATAAAAACTTGGCAGTGTTAATTGTTTTGTTTGTTTTTATTATTTTATAAAATCCGTCTTCAGGTCGCCATAGAACAGGGCCTCGCGAAATCTGTCTTGCCCACATCAAATTTAGTTGTTGCCCCGCCACTGGAATCAGGGACGTAGCTACGGGTGGGCCTGGATAGAACAAGCGTTGAAAGTTTCGGCTCATGTGCTGGCCCACCCTACATATTAACTTAACCCTGTACAACGAAAAGATTTAAAACTCCAACAGGTAGAACGAAACGCAAGACATACTTCCGAAGAGCAGAGTTTCAGAAATCCTAGAAGCAATCATAACGAAGAGCATTTTGGAGTTACGAAGAAAGGTACACCAGCGATTTTATTGATTTGGGAGCGTCTTTCGAGAGAGTCGCAGTCCATGTAGCAGGACCATTCTCAATAATAGACTGTTGATTGTTGCGGGTGTGCTGCTTGCCTAGTTTTTTTCTAAGAAACACTTAAACCCTCTTCGATAAAAATTAATTAGTCGATATTTTAAGATATAACGGCCGAATAATTTCTATCTATGGTCTTCGTGGAATGATAGAACGAGCAATAAATAACTTATGTGATTTTTAGCTTTTTAATAAACAACATACACTTAAAATAACACCGAAAAAATACTTAATGATAAATGATAAACTACAACGAATGAACTAGTAATAAACTGAACTGATTAAATGATTGACTAAACTGAGTTATTGAACTTAATGCGCTTATTAGATAGAAAAAATACGTAAATATAACAACAAAATATAGGGAGTGGGGGTACGATAGTGGGGTGTTTCTGACATTAGACTATGGTTAGTTAAATTACTTTGTAAATATCCCGGAACATACCCAATACCAAATCAGGAAGCACACAGCGTTGCCGAAAGGCTTGTCAAAAGTTGTATTAGCAGCTATGAAGTACCAACAGAATTGCATTCCAATTAAAGCAGGAACTTCGAGAAGGCTTAATGGTCAATGAACTAACGGGCAATAGAAATATAAGAACTACGCCCTTACATCCGCAGTTTGATGGGATGGTTGAAAGACTTAACTTAACCCTGGAGGTCAATTTAAGAAGATTAGATCGTCTGCAACAAGGACTGAGTTTGCTAAGGCTGTTCGTCTGTAACTAAGTGGGTCCGTCTCATCACCCTTTAAGTTTATTAGAATTAATTTTGATAAACATCAGCTTTCCAAAAATAGTTAAACAAATTCTAACTATGTTATTCTAAATTATATAAAACTGCTAGTTAATTTTGTCCAATCCTAACTGTTAGCCTAAACTATCGACCGAGGGGTCACTAGGTAAACCTACGAAACAAATGGAATTGAAATGATTCACTAATAATTTCGTACAATGGATTATTATTGTCACGTGTTGGCAACCCAACACACACAACAAAGAAGATCAGATTTTCTAGATGTCATATTTTGGATCTTTCCAGAACAATTCCAGTCCCTGCATGTAGTTACCATGAGGGCGGACGAGTTAATTCGAGTTGTGGCGACGAGACAATATAAAGCGAAATAAGATCAAAGAAAGCCACAAATTGCGTAATGTAGTAGTGAGGTAGAAATTAATAAATAATAGTGGTGTTAATTAAAGAATAAATTGTTACATAAATCAGAGAGTAGTCAAAAAGGTGATAAAATACGCAACAGTATTAACATTACAAACATATAACATATGCCAGATAATAAAAATATATAAAATTAAAAATCACTTGGTAATTATCTATAAGACTAATGAAATATGACTGTAGCATGCGGGACGCAAACATATGGAGATGCAAGTTTCCAGTCCACCTGCGAGACTGTAGATGACTATGGTCTATTTACGACGTCAATAGTCAGAAGAAGATGAGTCTATTTGCGAGACTCATTTATTCGGAATACTTTTCGGGGTGTACCCACATGACGAATTGATAAAAGAAAAAGATACTGAAATGTTGAAAGAATGCATAAAAATAATAGAGAGAAAAGATTAGAAAAGAACAAAATCAGGAAAGAAGGGATGAAAATGATAATATAACAAGGAAGTATTAATACAATAAAGAAACGGAAAAAAAAATACAATTTTTAATTTCTAGAAAATTATTTATCACGAATGAAAATTATCCTTAATTATTTAATTTGAAGAAAGAATATTTGAATCAAATAAGTTTTAAATTATTATAACTTAAAGCAGGAAATAGACATACTCGAGCTACCGAGTTGCACAGGCGTGTTAATACTTTTATTGATAATTGTAGATTAATGGGGCTCCATTCCTGTTTTATGAAAAAACATTTTTTTTATGATTGACTCATCTTGAGGATCATCATCATAAGGTCGTCAGTTGTAAGACTGGTTGCACACGTACCTCCACTCTTGAGTTAATCTTCGCATTTCCCTAAAACTAGAACAACCCACATCCGTAACTGTTTGCCAACAGTAATCTAATCTAGGTCTACCTCTACCCCTCCTAACCCCTGTTTCTGCTTCTAATCTGTCTCTGACTAGACCTTCATGTCTGAGAAGGTGTCCTACCAACATATCTCGCCTATTTTTTATTGACTTCCATAGAGTCCTATGTTCTCCTACTCTTTCTAATACCTCTTCATTTCTAACTTTCTCTATCCACGGTACCCTCATCATTCGCTGTAACACCACATTTCGAACGTTTCTAGTTAAATTTAGTTATAATAAGATGCTGACTGAACGCTGAATAAATAACACTGCATCCTACTTAACAACGGATTTGTTTAGGATAATAAGGTAATTGATCATTAGTGTTTCTGAATAATTTCCCCTAGTTGAATTATTTATTTTTAACATCCACAAGATGTGCCATTCGCAAAAAATTTTTTATAATAGTTTTAGTAAATCCGGACGAATGGATAATTTATCAATAAAAATGGTATAATGCCTGTGCAATTCGGTAGCTCGAGTATGCCTACTTCCCGGTTTTCATTCTTCCCTTTTGAATGAGAAGAGATGACGTCACTCACAGTAATAACAATATCTGTTCAACAGTGATACTGACCTGGTGGCAATGACCGTGTTAATTGCCAGCTGATTTAATGCGGAATTGAGTAGTTACATTTGTCTATCTGATTTACCAGGGATGTACTAGCCCTTGTCTTTCAAATACGTTTTTTCTCGAAAACGGTGAATATTCGTTTCTGTAAATATTTACCTAATTTTCGTGTTTCATGGTGCCTTATCACCTTCTGCAAACTCCGCGCTTATTTTATTCACACCCTGTTTAGGATAATTTCAGAGGTGACAATATGCTATACTTTGACGCCAAAATTAAATTAATTGTACTTGCATTAGATATATTTTGATGTGTAATTATTCAATTTTTTTCAATTACCTGAGAAATAATTTAAATATTGTATAATACAATGCTCACTATATCAGTTTTTTATATGAAAGAAAAAAATTAAATACTTTCTGTTGTATTTTACCAAGAATAAATTAAAACGTGTAATATCGCGACACCTATCGTTAGCGTCATTCAAATTCCGCTTAAAGTTTACGTAATAGAGCTTTCTTACAGGAATGATCAGAAATCTATTAAATTGTAAAAAGTAGATAGCATTATTAATTTACTAGTTTTCTAAATAATTCTTCAGCTACCTATTAAAATTTGTGGTTCCTAAACAGCACACTTTTTTCTTTTAGTTTAGTATTTCTCCTATCATACTCCTTTAATCCTTTTACAGAATCGTTTTGATAATTTTTTTATTAAATTAGGTATTTGCAAAAAGGTCATGAAATAATTAGTTTTTATGTGGTTATTGAATATACTTATTTATTGCGAAAAAAGGTCATACATGATTATAAATCATTCTGTTGATGATTTAAACTTGTTTCTAAGTCACGCATACTTACTGACGAAGTGAAATAAATAGTACAAAATTGTTTTGGAAATAGGTACATATTCACAATCAGTTGTGATACTTTCATACATACCTGTACTAGCAAATTACATATGTGACACCCGTAAGTTATATAAGTAATTTTTAGTGAATTAATTTTGTATAGTCATAGGAATCACGTGAAATCGGATGATATGCTAGGAGCTAGGTTGGTACCATGCTAGCAGACCACATATACGTTTCAGCCAATTTTAGGCTCAAAGAATGTTTGAGTTTGACTTCAAAGCCTACCTTGGTGAAGACATTTTAACGAAGGCAAAACGTCAACAAGCCCTGTTTTGTCTCTTCCCTGACTTTGCTTTTTCACTGTCCCATGCCAATAAATAAAAATTGATCTGGATATTTAATATAAATTTGACAGGCAAATGGAGAGAGGGCAATGGGTTATACCAATTATATGAGACAGTTTTAATTACTAATAGTGGTTAATATGCAATATTAATGTAAAAATTCATTTTATATTAAAAATTTTAAAAACTGCAAAAAATTACAATTTTTTGGCATTTAATTACAATTTTATGAAGAAATAAATTACTTTCTACATAAAATTTTTATCATAGCTAATGACTTATAGATAATAGGTCCAGAACCAAGATTCGGCGACGATTAGGGCACATTTACGAAACGAGGAATGTCTCGGATGATTATAAACGAAACGTGGTAGTAGATAGCATGATGTCACTTTTATGCTAGCGAACGATTAATTTAGAAATTCGAAAAAGATTGTTAAAGGTATATGTTTGGAGCGGGGCGCTGTATGGGTGCGAAATATGGACGGTTGGCGCAGCAGAAAAGAAAAGATTGTGGTGTTACCGGCGAATTATAAGGATACCATGGATAGAGAAGGTTAGAACTGACGACCTTATAATGATGATGATGATGTGTCTTTTGGAAGTTTTAAAAATTACTCGTTAAGGATTCATTCCATATTGAAATTTGAACCGCTGGTTAGCATTCACTAGAACATCGGTTCGTTCTCGGATTCGCCTGCCTTTAAGTTTATCTGTGGTTTGCTTGGATCATTTAGGCCAATGCTGGGACAGAAATAGATAGTCCACAGTTCGAAAATTTGTGAGTAACCGTTCTTGAGAAATCAGGCGGAAGAATATGCAAGGGAAGGAAAAGTAGGGAAAGAGCGAATATAAAGATAGGAGACGAAACATTAGAAGAAGTGGCCGATTTTAGGTATATCTAGGAAGTCAGATAAATCAGGACGGAAAGACTAGTAGAGATATAAAGCAGAGGATAGCGCAGGGTCAAGTCGCCTTCAATAAAAAGAAGTTACTTTTATGATCACGAGCGTTTATTTTAGTAATTCGAAAAAGGTTGTTAAAGGTGTTAGTTTGAAGCACGGCGCTGTACGCGTGCGAAAAATGGATAGTGGGCGCGGCGGAAAAGAAAAGATTAGAAGCGTTCGAAATGTGGTGTTATAGGCGAATGATAATACCGTGGATAAAGGAGGTTAGAGATGAAGAGATATTAGAAAGAATAAGATAACTGAGGACCCTATGGAAGTCAATAAGAAATAGGCGAGGTAGATTTGTACGACACCTTCTCAGGTATGAAGGTCTAGTCAGAGATATATTAGATATGGCAGAAACGAAAGTTAGGAGGCTTAGAGGTAGACCAAGATTAGATTATTGTTCGCAAATAGTTAAAGATATGGGTTGTTCTAGTTTTAGGGAAATGCGAAGATTAGCTCAGGATAAGAAAGAGTGAAGGTACGTGTCCAACCAGTCTTAGGACTGACGACCGTGATGATGATGGTGGTGATTATATCTGTGGTATGTCCGATTTTAAAAATTATGCTCCTAACTATGCATGAACATTGCGCCAAATTTGAACTATATCGGTAAAGTCATTTTAGAGAAGTGTGTCAACCGAAAGTCCTGAATAATGTAACTCCATACTTACCTGTACCTTTGCAGTCACATTAGTCTACATAGATAATGAGGCTTCTTACAAATACTCATTTAATGATTTAATATTACATGTGAACACACATTTGTTCTGAAATAAAATAATCATTATACTTTATTAATAAAATTATTCTTTTATAGGTTATTTAAAATGATTCGATTATTATTATCCTCACATTAATTCTAATCATGTGTCTCGCCTTACAACCAAGCAAGGAGGTATGGAGCTCGGCCTATGTTTTTAAAAGGTAAAGTGTAGAAATCAGATAGAATGGAGTTTTATTACTGTGCAACCCAAGGTCATGTTATTCTATATTACCTCTATATACTAATAAACAAATAAAACAAGCATTTTTCTACATTTTAAAAACGTCTTGGAGTTGACTAAAATTTTAAAATATGTGACGAAACAAAATATTCTAGCATTATTTAGATTCCACTAAATTAATTTCACCCCCTTTTTAGATAGGTACTTTAAATGTGACTTGCTTAATTTGAAATTAGATGGTTGATTTTGGTAAAATATTTCAATAACGTATAAATGTATAAACAGTTAATTTACCTAACAACAAATAAAAGCGGACACGTTCTTCTCAAATTGAATTAGAATTTTAAACAGTCTACGTTTACAAGTAAATGATTTTCTCATATTCGTATTTCATTAAATTATTTTGAACTACTTATCATTTTACTCGCTACGGATGCTTAAAGTTTAAGGCGGAACGGAATTCATTAATTAAATTTAATTAATCATTTGCAAAGTGACGTTTAATTTCCTCCAAAAGTAAACATGTAAACAGTTCAGCTTCTCTGTGCCTTTACTCGCTAATACAGAATTTAAGCATATTTGTTTTTAATTAAAATTGTTATTAAGGCGTGTAATTCCATAAGTAAAATAAGAAAGTTTTATTAATCTGACGCATTTAGATGATGAAGTACTTCGTCAAATTAAAGGGTTGTGCAATCAATATATTCATTAGGAGAACAAACTCAATTACAGTTCATTAGCGAAGTTTTAATATTTACCAAACTTCTAATTAATACTTCTGTGAGTATTGGTATTCAATAATGAAGTATTTAAAGCAGGTCCTCATAAACTGCTGTTGCTTCTACGTCGATGTTTTCATTCAGCCATTTATTATGCCTCTGAAAAGCCTATTTTTTTTTTTATTCGTATTGCTGCCGTTTTGTTATTTGAGTCATATAATAGACAACTAACACGTATTCTTAAAGAAATGTGACAAAGTAATTGTTTAAACTTCATTTTTAATTAGACTTGTAAATAATTAAATTTCCTGTTGGGATCTTAAGGTCAAAAAATGGTATGCTTATCCTTGAAATTTGTCCTAGCGTCTTTTAGATCTTCTTAAGCTATATTCATCTATGCCTCTGTATTCATCTTTCACCATTCATTAACTAATAAACGAAGATCGAATGGTAAACCTCCTCATCAACTTCAATTCTTTTTAGTATTTTTGTGAAGTTGAGGCTATCAAAATTTACATAGCGATTCACAGTAAATCTTTGAATCTCACTAATTACCTTTTTGATTCCTTTTCTTACAATAATATAACTAAGTGCATAGAAGTTCATTTTACAATTGTTTGATTTTTTGCATACCTGTTGTCATACTGTCATTTATTTCTCTTGGGATGTAAATTCAAGCTCAAGATTTCACTTGGCTAGTTTTTACCAACAAACCAAATTTTAGATAAGTAACATGTGAAAACTAGCCAAGTCAATTCATGAGCTTCGATTACATCCCAAGTGAAATAAATGCATTGTGTACATAATTGTCCGTTAAAATTTAAGAATTTATACTACCTACTACCAGCGAAACCCGGCGTTGCTCGGGTTAAAATACATCGCATGTTTATAAAATATTTAAGGATCCACTTTTTAACGTAGATAATATAGATTTCTATCATAGATATTGAGAGACTTGATAGGCTAAATTCAGTTGAACCAATTTGTTAACTTTGTTCATCGCCCAGGAAATCGGCCCTTAGCAAATACAATCAAACTGGCGAAAAGCCACTGAATTTCGGTTTATATACCATAATACATCAAAATTTCTAGTACCAAATCACTCTAGAATATTCAAATAGTTTGTTCTTTTTCATTTGTCAAAATCACTTTGATTTGTTTAATTACTGTTCACTGTCAATTTCAATTGATCTTCACTCTACTGCAAACACGATCAAACTGACGAAAATTTTTTTTTTATGTTTTCGTGGAATTCTGTCGAAACTGCCAGACGCGGATCGCGATTTCGATCTTTTTAGATCTCATCAGCACGTCGCAGGCAGCTCCAACAGAACACAGACCAACTTTTACCTGCTGTCTTAACAGTACGTTTTTGAAAATACTACAAATGGCGCAGTAAACGCCATCTGTAGCACGATGCTACATTTTAGGATTACGTTTGCTCGAATTATTTTATTCGATTAAGCTAACGTGACTATCACGTTGAGGTTGGCTACGCCGGGATTCGTTTTCAGCAAGTAGATATCCACACAAGTGGACCTTGTTGGAGCATACGTAATCCTAAAATGTAGCATCGTGCTACAGATGGCGT
>NW_020438910.1:469498-473660 GCF_000699045.2 Agrilus planipennis | reverse complement strand
ATCTTCCTTCTCTAATATATCTCCTAACTCAGGGCCTGCGTAAAGGTTCTCTAAATATTCTTTCCACCTATCTGCCTTTTCCTCATTTTCTATCAACATGACCCCTGCCTCGTTTCTTATATTATTACTACTGTATCCTACATCTCTAAAATTCCTTTTAATTATATTATAAGCCTCATCGGTTTTACCTAGTTCAAACTTTTCTTCTACTTCTTTACACGTCCTATCAATCCACTGTTCCCTAGCTGCCCTACACTTCCTAATTATTTCCCACTTTATAGCTTTATATCTTTTTTGCCCTACTTCTTTACACGTCCTATCAATCCACTGTTCCTTAGCTGCCCTACACTTCTTAATTATTTCCCACTTTATAGCTTTATATCTTTTTTGCCCTTCTTCGTCTGTCCTGGTTTTGTATTTCCGCCTTTCGTCTATTAATCCTACAATTTCATTTGTTATGTTTATGTGTAAAAAACGGAAAATAGTATGCTCTGCAACACTTTTCTTTCAAAACAACTGACACAAATCCACTCATTACTGAAAATCAGTTTCATGCAAAGCTTGCATTCGCTGGAGGTGATAAGGATGCAACAACTATTCCTTTAAAAATTTCCGCCTTATCACATGAGAGGAGACAACGTTTCCTGTTATTTCGCGTGTACTTTTTCGGTGGTTGATTTCTATAAAATCAAGGGTTTCGTCTTCTACAGCGTCGATATGATTCAAAATAAGTATCATATCACATAATTGTAGCAACTGTTCCACAGTGACGTACTGACATGCTCCAATTACTGATGTATTGCTAAATCAGTTTATAGAACTGCTCATCGATTGACTAAACACAAGGTTTATTAAACGTTAAAACGTTGGCTATAACATAAACAATCTTCAATCACACTTGATCTAATCTAACAAATAACAAACAATATATGAGTAAAAAATACAAAAGACATACAACACTGGTGCTGCTAATCATTAGCTGATTGAGAGCGACGTTGAATCGTCTTTTTCTTTACCAGGACCGGAATTATATTTACTTGTACTTTCAACTACGTTTTTCTCGAAAACGATGAACTTCGGATATAGAAACATTTACTTAATTTTCTTGTTTTTATAGTGCCTTATCTCTTCCTGCAAGCTTGCTACTTATTTTAGAAACACTTTGTATATCGTGAGCTACAAAACTGCTCAAACGTCGACACAATGTAGTGTAGTGGCGAAGCGTATGCTGAGGAGGACAGACGGTGTCATGATCCCGGCCGGTGCAAATGTGAAGAGAGGCAAAAATGTTTTCTTAATTTTTAAATATAGTCAGCACCGCCGCATGGTACATAATGTTAGATGCACCAATTTCATCGCATTTGTACCAGTTTTTATTAAATAATTTGTACCATGTAGGTACCAAGACGCCAAAACACCACTGCACCGTCTTGGTACACATAGTTGAAGGCCGAATGGTCGAACCGCAACGGACGAAAGGCATAGGCCCATAGCACAAGAATGTACGTCCCGGAGTGCTCAAAAATACGAATAGCCCATGAGATTATTTTCGCCTATACAAATAAAACACTTGTATTTACATTTGATACTACATATTAAATATCATAAATTTTGTCAGCAAAATGATGCAGAATCACAGATTTAATATCCAAACAGTTATTATACGAGGGTGGATTGATAAGTTTCCGGCCTAACCAAGAGATGACGCCACTAGGCCTACCTTGAGGTGACATTCTATAGTACCATCCTTGGATAGCTTGTAGCTATAGTTTCAGCCCGATCTCCTTGCTAGTGTAGGTTTGACAGCACGCTGAACAAGACGCCTCTGTGGTTTTCGTAAAAATGGAAAAGCAGGAAAATCGTGCTGTCATCAAATACTTTTATTTGAAGGGGTTAACGCCGAAGGAAATTAAAAAAGAGATGGACTCAACACTGGGGACATCCTCCCCGTCATATTCAACCGTTAAGCAGTGGGTTTCCGAGTTTAAAAAGGGTCGTGTGAGCACCTCTGATGGGCCTCGCTCAGGACGCCCCGTTGAGGTCACAACTCCAGATATGATCGAAAAAATTCATCAAATAGTGCTGGGAGACCGCAGATTGAAAGTGCGTGAGATAGCTGAGACCTGTAAGATGTCATATGAACGTGTGCAACATATTTTGCACCAACATTTGCATATGGAAAAGCTCTGTGCAAGATGGGTGCCGCGTTTGCTAACAGTCGACCAAAAATTGATTCGAAAAAACATTTCTACCGCAAATTTGTCATTGTATAAGCGTAATCCAAGCGAATTTTTGCGTCGATTCGTAACCGTTGACGAAACGTGGGTCCACCACTACACTCCTGAAACCAAAGAACAGTCTAAACAGTGGATTGGACCAGGGGAACCAACTCCAAAGAAGGCAAAAACAATTTTTTCGGCGAACAAGGTTATGGCTACTGTTTTTTGGGATGCAAGAGGTATTATATACATTGATTACCTTGCAAAGGGTAATACTATCACTGGTCAATACTACGCAGACTTATTGCAACGTTTGAGCCACGAGGTGAAAATTAAACGACCTCATCTGGCGAAGAAAAAAATCTTGTTTCATCACGATAACGCACCAGCGCACACGTCAATCGTTGCGACGGCTAAAATCAACGATCTAAAGTTTGAATTGATGCCGCACCCTCCTTACTCTCCAGACCTAGCCCCGAGTGACTATTTTCTGTTCCCTAATCTCAAAAAATGGCTTGGCGGTAAGAGATTTGCGGACAATGAAGAAGTAATCGAAGCTGTAAATGGTTATTTTGAGGAGCTTGACGAATCAGTCTATAGAGATGGCATTAATAGACTGGAACACCGCTATGAGAAATGTATCAGCCTTGGAGGAGATTATGTTGAGAAATAAAAAAAAAAAATTTTTAAAAACCTTGTTTTTCTTGGTCAGGCCGGAAACTTATCAATCCACCCTCGTACATACAATCTCGAACTTATCACTAATGATTTGAAGAGTCACAGAATCGTTTAAATTTCGAGAATATTAACACCTTTGCAAAGGATATAGAATATGGCAAAACAGATGAACATTCTCACTGATTTCCCTAAAACTTCAGGGAGAAAAAAAGATATCTGAGTACGAGCGTGCAAGCAAATAACAAATTATAAACAATATTATTTCTTCTTCACAATTTTATACACCACTGCATGAACACGCACATACAGCAAAAAGATTAGTACTGCTAAAAGAGCATAACAAAAATTCTAAACTTAATCATAACATAAGTAAAATTAAAAGATTATAATGACGCAAAGTTATTGAAACATTAAAATGTTGCTATGCACTTATCAACAAAAAATAATGATGATCGGCATAATGAATGTATTTGAAGGATCCAAGTCAGTAGGTACAATGTTTTGTAAAATCTGAGATGGATATCCTGATGTTACTCAAAATTATGCATATTTAGAAATTATACTGCGCATTTGTTTAGTTTTATATGTTTGTTGCTAACTAAAATTATCATCATAAGGTCCTCAGTTCTAAGACTGGTTGGACACGTACCTCCACTCTTGAGCTAATCTTCGCATTTCCCTAAAACTAGAACAACCCACATCCTCAACTATTTGCGAACAGTAATCTAATGTAGGTCTACCTCTACCCCTTCTAAGTCCCGTTTCTGCCTCTAATATGTCTCTGACTAGACCTTCATGCCTGAGAAGGTGTCCTACCAACCTATATCGCCTATTCCTTATTGAATTCCATAGAGTCCTCTGTTCTTCTATTCTTCCCAATACCTCTTCGTTTCTAACTAGTGTTGCCCAAATTCAGTCTTGGTCTTGCAGTCTTGGTCTTGTTCTTGCGTTTTTGCAAGACCAAGACCAAGAACAAGACCGCGTATTTTTAGCAAGACCAAGACCAAGACTGACCGTGCAAGACTTGAGCAAGAACAAGACATAGCCTGCAAGACTCTTGCGTCTTGCAGCTAGGACTTAGCGCTATTTCACTGAGTAGTTAGGTGTAACAGTTCGGTGTATAGGTAGGTACGCTTAGGAATTCTATGAGACGCAAAAAACTGTATCAAAGAATATGAAAAACTGGACCTATGCGCATTACGACTAATACCATAAACATAGCGAATAAAAAAATTATTAAAATCAAACTGAGTGCATGCATAGTT
>NW_020438910.1:466850-468828 GCF_000699045.2 Agrilus planipennis | reverse complement strand
TACATCAACTAATGCCTTTAGGGCAACACTATTTCTAACCTTCTCTAACCACGGTATCCTCATTATTCGCCTATAACACCACATTTCTAACTAAAATAACAATTTTTAAATAGAAATTACTCTATTTCTTATAAATTACAAATCTTAAATCATACGGAAAACGGCTCGAAATTAGTACATAAGCCACTGGACTTTTATCCAGGACCGTCGTGTGTATACCCCCTGGATAACTACTAAAATTAGTAACTTGCCAGCCTTATCAGATACGTTCATGTAATGAATTCGAAAAATTAAAATCGCAATTTTCAACATATTTTGCAATGTGAAGGTCACATTCCACTTGCAAATTATACATTGATCAACGGTGGCCGCAACAGTTGTAACATACATACGTCATACAATAATAATAAGATGTCCTGATCTTCGAAACTAATCCACATGGAGTTGATTAACAGCTGCGATTTTCATAAATTTAATACAATTATAATAATACAGTTCGATTCTCGAAAACACTCTGCGTAGATTTGATTGACAGCCGCGACTGTTGCAGGTGTTATGAAATAATTAGAATTCTCCAAAATAGTCCACGTGGAGTCGAGTCCACGTTGATTGAAAGTTCGTACTCTTATATGATATAAGTAATTTTATTAACCTTACTTTCCAATAACCATTCACATGAACCTATTATATAATACTTACATTTCCTCGTTCTTTCGCCCTAATCATCAATCATGAACGTCATACTAAGCCATATCCGCAGATGCGAGCTCCAGAAATCATATAAAAGGGTGATAGAAAACGAGAGAAATCAAAGGATATTTACCTGTCTAGCTAGCTACCTACCTCTCCTTTCCAGTGAGACTATTACTTAGCTCCAAGCTCCAAAGCTACCTCACTGTCGACTAGTTGCAAAGCCAGACCGCTACGAAAATCCGGAAGTACTATACTCCTCATTTTTGTCAACGTTAGTAAATCAAAGGGATGAAGGACAACAAGGACAAAGCCATAAATCAATGAGAACAACTTTCAGAGACAATAATAGAAGATGGGAAGAGCGAAACGCTTGGTCAAGGGCCACATGTATATATATCATCATCATCATCATTAAAGGTCGTCAGTCCCAAGACTGGTTGGACACGCACCTCCACTCTTTCCTATCCTGAGCTAATCTTTGCATTTCCCTAAAACTAGAACATCCCACATCCTTAACTATTTGCGAACAGTAATCTAATTTAGGTCTACCTCTACCCCCCCCCCTAACATCCATTTCAGCCTCTAATATGTCTCACTTAAACTTTCTAAGGTGCAATTCTTGTGAAACATGTACCATTTTGTTAGAAAAAGAGTATATTGTAACCGATTGAATGCATGTATCGTATTTATATACTGTAATACCTAGTACACAAATCTCTCTGTCTGGTCTACTTGATAAATAATAAGTTCCTTTTAAGTTTTTATATTTGAGTTGATCTGGGTTATATATTTTAATTTAATACAGTATATTAAATGTAATATAGAGTTCTCATAAATACCAATGTGTTTTATTTAACGCGAGCAAAACAGGTTATGCGTCTAAGGCACGTGTCCATTGTGCAAGTCTGATTCTCTGTGTGCCACGATAATTAAAGCTGTGTATTGTGATAAATTTTTAGAGGTAAAAACTTTTATGTTAAATAAAGTGTTGACTAGAGGTAGGTCAACTTATTGTACTTATTAAATTTCAGAAATTCTGATGTAGATGTTACGAGTTTATTAATTAATTGCTAAAACAAAAAGGAAAATGTATGTAACTTAGTTAGATAATTTAAAGGGTTGTTCGGAAAGTCATTTCGTTTTTTTTTGTAGAAATGAAAGACAGTTTTCGTATAATAAACAAATACTTTATTAAATTATACATTGACCGTTCTGGTCCAACACCTTTTGCCATCTTTCTGGTAGTAGCATAATTCCACGCTCATAAAATTTTTGGTCTTTGCTG
>NW_020438910.1:453090-465986 GCF_000699045.2 Agrilus planipennis | reverse complement strand
TACTGCGTAGAATTAATTGGAATTTTTCACACACAAGCCTTGCTATATGAGCTCTCAAAGCATATAAAAATTATACGGCTTAAATGTGAAGTTGGGTGCAAAAGAATACAATTAAGTCCTCTGTCGGGAAAAAACGAAATGACTTTCCGAACAACCCTATAGAATTAGATAGAATTTAATAAGAGTGATTGGTATTAAAAAGCATGAAATATCTGTCGTCAAAATGGCGCAAATAGCGAATCATTTCAACGATGTGATGTAAGCGCGGAAAATGGCGCCGTTTAGACGTGTTGAATGTACAGTGTCGTTCAAAAAAATTGAACACAAAATCATATGTGTGTACACATAAAGACTGGAGAAGTTTGGTAGTCTTTTGAAAAAATTTTATTAAGAGAATTACAAAAACAGTAAGAGAACAATATCTAGATGTAGATAGAAACTTTCTTAGACGAATAATAAAAATAATAGAATATTTCAAAGAAATTTTTCTTGATAAAACTATTTCTTCATTTTAAATGAAATTACAAAAAAATTCTCACAATTTGAACAACTGGTAATCAAATATGTTCAGTGAGAGAATATTAAAAAGAAAAAATTGGGTTAAAGACATAATAATTAATCCCTTAGATGAAAAATATCATAAGAAAGTAATGTAAACAAGAGAACTAGTAGAGATTATAAAGAAGTAAAGAAATATGCGAAAAATTGAGATCTATATATAACTCGCATATCCGATAGAAGGCGATTATATGGAATTAGAATGAAAAAGGGGGAATCAGTAAATAATTTTATCGAACGCTTTGATTCGCCATTCGAAAATGGACAAAACAAAAAAGCACCTTATAGAGAGGCAATAGGTAGCTTAACGTATTTGACAAATACAGCATGACCAGATAAACTTTTACTTTCAAGAAAACAATTAAAATCAACTGAAAAAGAAAGATTAAGAGCAAGTATTAACTTAAGATTAAAATTTAGATCTTTAACACATGATTTAGAAGCCTATGTTGATGCAAGTTTCAGAGATCATATCATCATCATCAAGCAGAATATTTGGCAATGAGTGATGCATGTCAGGAATCAATTTCTATAAGTATAAAACCTATCGGACAACAGTTTTTTGACGTGACAACGTCTTATAATTCGATGGAGCCGGCTGCACACACGAAAAAACATGACTCATGCGGCGTTACCTCGCTCTGAGGCTTTCCATTTAAGGCTTGAAGTGCAAGCGAGAGCGCGGAACGAGCGACAAAGAGGCACAATCGGCCTCCGCGTTCGGCAGCGTTCGACATCTGTCTCTCTCCTACTTGAGTGAGCGATGCGTCCGCGTGGATAGTTGCTATACAATAATACATTTCCATTTACCTCCTTCTCTATATCCATACAAAATATTTGAAAAATGAAACCATTCCATCAGTATTTTCTTATGACGTTGTCACGTTCAACTATCGTCAGTAAACCGACTTTACAGACAACCGATATTTTTTGGGCTCTCTTCATTTAAAGAATTAGAAAGCATTCATGGAATGTCTGTTTGTCCCATTTTTCTGTCACTGTTTGGTGTGATAATAAGTCAGTAGCAGCCAGCAGACCACACAATGAAGTGTGGTATTAGCCACAAACTCAAAATGTTTGATGACAATTTAGAGAAAATAAGCAAAAGCCTATTAAAAAGAGTGGAACTAGAAGACACATGGCTGTAACACATAGCAACTTCATTAAATAATGTGTTGAGGAAAATAAAGTTAAAGTTAAATGGGTTGCTACAAGAGAAAATATAGTTAATAGTAAGACATTATGACTAAACCTCTGTCTTTAGAAGCGCACAAGCATTTTGGAGATAAAATGTTAGTATAAGACTTAATCTCCTTTTTTATTATGCTTTAGGTAAATCGTAAGAGGATTAAACCCGACAAAGGGAGGCAGTGTTAGAAAAAGTGCTTTTCAGTATTGAATCGAACGCTCTAGAGTCTAGAGGAACCTGCGCATAAACTGATGCTGTTCTGATTCGGGTCTATAGGCCGTCGTGTGTCGAAGACCATATCCAACATCGGAAATGGATGGACCTCTAAAGTTCGCTCTACTCGTACTAGCGAAACGTTAGAAAGCAACTCCAACCCATGACGGCGAATCAGAACAGTATCAATTCACTTACTGGCCGCAAAAGCCTTTACCAATTTGTCAACCTGCGCATACGCAATATGTATGTATATATGGAATATCCCAGTTATAATAATTAATATTTATACCACAGATTCCTACGGGCATTTGGAACATAAAATGTTATAACACTTTTGACTTTTGAAACAAAATAAAACATTATAAAATTATAACAGTTTTGATGCCGGCCCTGCACAATCGCAAATTAATTACGATTGCCAGCTGATCGTAGAAAAATTCACCTTCAGTAGATCGGAATCTGCTTTTTGGGGTAATGTTATTGTTTATGTTTAGTATTAAGTTACGGATCAGCCGAAGAAAATGCACTCGCGTTATGTACCGTGAAGTAATACAAGGATGTGTCCAGAAGGACCAAGTTGGTTATTTTGTTTTCATTAAATGTAAAAAGCTAAATATTGATATAAACTCGTATAATTACACTGCTGGAAGTAACTGGAATAAATACACACAATGTCGTAGTTTCTAACAGGTTGTTCAGTTTGCTTTGGATTGTTGTGGAATTTACTTATTTGTTAGTGTTATTTTATTTATTTAGTGGTCATTTCACAAATGACTATCACAATAAGGACAATTAGAAGTGTGATAGTGCATTCTAGTAGGGTTATTATTCAAGCGTCAGTTGGTGGTGAGTTACATTACCAATGCCTCTCGTATAATTCGAAATATTCCCGGTATCTGGGCTCGCAGTAACTGGGTACCCCGCTGTCAGTGTTGCATTGAAGCGAATGGCAGACAATTTCAACATTTTTTGTAAAAGGTACGCTTTTCTCTTTCACTTTTACCATTGTTTTACAAGGTGGAAGTGCATTTGGGTTCTTCCCGGTAGGTACTTGTTACATCCACACTAGATCAGCTGAGCGACGTTAGTCGCTTAGATCCAGGCCCGTAATGAAACAAATTGTACGTTCAAATTTACAAAGACGATTTGCGAGCTCAATTTTCACTGTCACAATTTTTTAATTATTATGAATGGGACACCCTGTATAGATTACCAATACAAATACATGTACTGGTTATGCTGGCATGTTGTTGCTCACTAGAGATCCGTTTTAATATGTTTACATTATACACGTATTTGAGGGGAGAGTTCAGTTAGTATAAAATGAAAGAAACATTTTGGAATGAAGAACTGAAACTACAAGGAAAATAACGTGTAAATATGTAATCATTAGTCGAAGGTTGTCAAAACACGATTGGGAGGTTGTTACGTAACACTTATTTTTATTAAATAAAATATGATATTTTGGTATTTGCGCGACATAATATACATTTTTTTTAGTAAAAATGGTCAATAAGTTATAACGTAACTGTGGGTGGAGAAGGGGGTACAAAGAAAAATGTTAGGGAGCTTTTTAAGAGGGGAATGGGTTTAAGTCTTCAAAACCAGCGTTACTTATTACTTGAACGGCCATTTAGGTAGGTATACATTTGGAGGTTGTAAACTAAATGCAGTAAGTAATCGCATGATGAGTTCAGCAGGTGACCAAGGGCAAAAAATGTTTTTTAAAAAACCACAACAAATTACAATTCGAAGTCGGTCCTGTGCGTGAATTGGCACCGTAGGTGTGTATAGTGTACTGTACTCAGCCGAGATAAAAACTCTTGCAATTACTATGATGTAGAATGTAAGCAATACCGGCTATCAAACGTCCACGATAAACAAACAATTTACTACTACACATAATGTTTAGACCCTTAGCACGATAAATCATCTGAATAATACATTCATTCATAGCTGATAGCATGTACCACTATGTAAATTACCTACCCCTCAACATGCAATAAGAGCACAAAAGAAAAAATGTAAACCATGCTACATTAGTAGGTAAATGATTATCAATTAGATAATCGTAATTTTATTAAGGAAAAATTCTACCATCCAGGTATTGCTAGACGCGTTACCTTTTGTGTGGGTTCGAACAGCGAATCTCGAAAAATTTATACACTCATTTATCGAAAAACGTTGTTAAAATCGCGAAGGATGTACAACATGAGGATTTGCGTCACGCTAATGATGATTATGGTGAAAATTAAAATTCCGCCCCGCGTGAAATGTTTGTTTGTAAATAACATTTTATGGAAAAAATTATTCTTTGGAATTACAAATCCATCCACGGCTGAAAAGTCAGGTTCAAGCAAGGCTTACACTCGCTGCAAATGATAAGGATGCGGCATTTGTTCCATTCAAACTTGCCACAAAATGTCACATAAAAAGATCCAACGTTTCCTGTTATATATATCGCGTGTAATCAAGGATTTCGTGTTCTACCACGACCGCATGGTTCTATCGTCTAACTCTGCACTTATTTCTGTTCATCATCATCATAAGGTCGTCAGTCCTAAGACTGGTTGGACACGTACATCCACTCTTTCCTATCCTGAGCTAAACTTCGCATTTCCCTAAAACTAGAACAGCCCACATCCTTAACTATTTGGGAACAGTAATCTAATCTAGGTCTACCTCTACCCCTCCTAACTCCTGTTTCTGCCTCTAATATGTCTCTGACTAGACCTTCATGCCTGAGAAGGTGTCCTACCAACCTATCTCGCCTATTTCTTATTGACTTCCATAGAGTCCTCTGTTTTCCTATTCTTTCCATTACCTCTTCATTTCTAACCTTTTCTACCCACGATATCCTCATCATCCGCCTATAATACCGCGCCGGCTATCCATGTATCGCACCCGTACAATGCCGTGCTCCAAACATCTACCTTTAACAACCTTTTTGGTCTTTCATAAAATACGTTGGCCAATAAGGGGCAGGGAGGGTTCTGCTTAGCTTGACGAGATATGACAAGGAGAATGGGAATCGAAGGAAATAAGTCGTTTGCAGTCATCAATTTTATTTTGAATTAGGGGGGGGGAATGAGGTCGCGTGACAAAGGAGGAGGAAGGGTCTAAAAATGCGAAATTCTGAGTTATGTAGCTTATGGACGACTCCTTACAGTACCTATATGCGACTTATCATTTAGAGTTTTGGATTAACATTAGGTTATTTCTCCATTATGTTTGAATATTATGAAGTATGTGGTAACTGGAGGGGAGGGGTCAACTTATTTAACTTCAGTTTATTACTAAACACCATTGACGGGTCCTTTTGAGAATAAAATATTATAAGGATAGGTATCTACTTTAAGGACGACTTCTTAAGAGGTAAAAATAGGAATGCTTCTTTTTCGATAGTTATTAGTTTCGTCTGTTACTGGGACTATTTAAGACCACACAAATACAAGTACTATCGGATTTACTAATTGTAAGAGGTTACAAGATTGCATAATTTCAGTTTTTGCTGTCTAGGTAGGTACCTATTTGCTTAAAAGATAGTAACATGATTTAACTATACTATGAGTAAAATCAATCAATTAGCAGACTGTTTTAGATTAAATATTGATGTAAATGAGTCGGACAAACACACGTTATACTTTGAATGCACGTCGTCGTCAAGAGGCGAGCCGATCACCTAGTGTAAGAGTGTAGTACATCCAATCAAAGACCACTGATTTGTCACCTGTCCTTTTCGTAGATATCGTAGCCCAACCTCCAGTTTTAATGTTCTTCGGTGTGGAATTCTACTGGTAATGTTTTCGCGCAATCGCATGTTGCGTCCCGCCTCTATGTCGCTGAACCTGATAAATTCAAGGAACATTCAAAGAGTGGCGTTGCAAGCCTTTGAACGGACATGTTTCCTACTAAGTTTGCGTTCCTGTCGCCAGGTGAAAACGTTAAATGCGAACATTCCCGACCTCTCCCGATTGTCTCGCGAGACGCAAGGAAGCAGGGAAGCCGCTCTTCGTTTTTCTCTAGTACGGATTTGTCAAACGTAGAGGTTGTGTCGTTGTGTAATTGATAATTCTAGCAGCGTGTTTTGATTATTACGTAGGAATATAAATTACATGTAGATGAATCAACGTGTATACCATGTTTTGGTTCATAATAAACAAAAGTGCTGTTGTATTGATTTGTTAAAATTGGTGAAACGTTAACTGTGAGGTTATTTTATTAGTGGTGGGAAACACGCCTCTGATTTAACATGTTTTCAATTAAAAACTTTGCTCGTTAAATCAGACTGGTCGACCTTCGTTACTTATTAAAATCTGTTGTAAGAACGAACATTACTCCAAGGCCATACTAACAACAGTGGTGTTCAAACTTGTCGACAACAAAGAAACCGCAACGTGCAGTAAGAGCACTGTCGACCTTTCTCCGAATTGCCTGAAGATTTTTACTTTTACTGTCTGTAAGTCAAAAAATTATCTTACCAGAAAAATGCAAGAAAACAATTTGATTTATAGGGATAAAGATACAAGAAGGGCTATTTTAATTCGTGGGAAATGTACTTAATGTAATAAACAAGCACCCCTATGCTTTAATTGATCTAGCACGCTCTTTAACATAATGTTTGTTATACATACCTACCTATTTTTTGTAACAATTTAGTTTAAATTTCTATGTCTGTATTGACATTATTATACCTAATTTTAAAAACGCAAGAAATATCCTTCATTCGTTTAAATAACAAACCACTATAACAATATAAGGAGGTAGATTGGCAGCAAAGCAATTTGAACAGGTTTAAGCACTCACAATCAGAACGCATTATCTATTGCATGTAAATTTTTAAAGGATAAGTGAGTATTATGGTAAATTCTGTTAATTCCATTGCCGAACACTTGTGAAACAGAATTTCAATTTTTATTAGTTTTGCTGGAAACTCACAAGTTTTGGTGAGCGCTAAACTTGGCGCGAAAGAGATGCAGGTATCTATAATGGACGCTCTGATTATTCGTGGAGGGTTTCATAGTTATTTTGAAGATGAGTAAGTTCGATATACTGCTATATTTATTCGTAAAGCGTAAAGAACGATAAGATAAATGATACGTTTGGTATGAATACTTAACAGTTTATCTTTGAGTGCCTCACTGCCTCAATAGATAGGTATGCATATGTCCATACACATCTGTAGGTGTTCATAAAAGTATTAACTTCAGCAATAGTCCCTTGCTATAAATAGCAGCCAAGTTTAAAAATACTTATTATAGCTGTGGTAATAAATTTCACATAAATGAACGGATGGACGTTATTGGATAGATACATAATAATTTAAATTTTGCAATTTATTTTGAATAACTTACTCAAAAAAAGTAAACTGGACGTTTACGTATTTCTAAATTTTTTAGGTATCCCACCGAAACACGTACATTTGTAAAAAGTATGTACATATGGTAAAATATCATATAGGTACAAAAGAATGCTAAAGGCCTAGATAATGGCCCCCACCCCCTAAGAGAGTGGGAGTGGTGGGATCGAAAGAGGAGGTCTCCACTGTACCATAAAAAGTTCGTGGCGGTCTCTCCCCCATAAAAAGTTATGGGGGTTAGACGGGGTGGGGGTAGAGGGAATCGAAAGAGGGTGGTCACCTGAGTAAAACCCCATAACAAGTTTGCAGCTTTCTCACCCCCATAAAAAGTTATGGGGGTCGAAAGTTGATTATTTTGACAATTTAATTCAAATAAAATTCAATAAATTATTATTTATTAAATAATTATTTTCAAGCGGGTGTAGGTGGGGGATCGAAAGAGGGTGGTCACTTGAACAAAACTTGATAACCTATACGATATTTAAATAATGTTTTATAGATAGATATAACTTTCTCAATATTTTTATGTATTTTTCATTAGTTTTACCTTTGAGTATTGTTTAAGAATGGCTATATAAATATTTACATGCCTAGAAATGTGTAAAAATTGGCATATTTATTACCTTTGAACCCCATAACTTTTTATGGGGGTAAGACCGTCACGAATTTTTTATGGTACAGTGGTGGGGGAGACCTCCTCTTGATCCCCCACCCACATCCCCGAAGGGGGTGGGGGCCATCATCTACACCTTTACCAAAAGAATTTCTGTTATTATAATCGTCAGACTGGTTGGACACGCACCTCCACTTCCTGACCTAATTTTCGCATTTCTCTACAACTGGAACATCCCACATCCTTAACTATTTGTTAACAGTAATCTAATTTAGGTCTACCTCAACTTCTGTTTCTGCTTCAAATATGTCTTAATAGGTAAACATTCAGTTATTCAAAACGAAAAGAAATGTTAAAGAGAAAAAAATTGAAATACTAATCTTTATCTTTTGTACTTAATTTGTATCTTAAAGTGTTAAAATAAAAAATATGAAAGTTGTAGCAAAGAAACTGTTCATCACAACACATGTTTTAATGAAAGGTGGTGATACTCCAAAGGTACATTCGTAGGAGTGATCAGGTCGAAGAAGACAATATAGAAAAACTAGAAGACACCTTAATCATCACTAAAAGTTTTCACTGCAAACACGTGTATCTCCCCATACTTCTAATCTGTACGTTATCAACAGTCTCGTGTTGATGCTGTTGTGACCGTACGAACGTAGCAATTGTGCTATTTTAAAAAAATTATTAGGTAGTAACCACAGTAATCCTTTTTCGGGGTATTATGTTTTGTATACATTTAGTGCTAATCCAACTGTCCAACCGACAAATTCGAAGAAACGAAAAGGAGCAATAAAACATATTTATTTATTTACTGTATGAAAATAAATAAAAGTGAAACAAAAATATTGATATACAAGGAAAGAAAAAGTAGGGAAAGAGCGAATATAGAGATAGGAAACAAAACATTAGAAGGAGTGACTGATTTTAGATATCTATGAAGTCAGATAAGTTAGGACGGAAGGAGTAGTAGGGATGTAAAGCAGAGGATAGCACAGGATTAAGCTGCCTTCAATAAAAAAGAAGTCACTTTTATGCTAGCGAACGGTTACTTTGGAAATTCGAAAAAGATTGTTGAGAGTGTATGTTTGGAGCGCGGCGCTATACGGATGCGAAACATGGACGCTGGGCGCTGCGGAAAAGAAAGGGTTAGAAGCGTTCGAAATGTGGTGTTACAGGCGAATGATAAGGATACCGTGGACAGAGAAGGTCAGAAATGAAGAGGTATTAGAAAGAATAGGAGAACAGAGGACTCTACGGAAGTCAATAAGAAATAGGTGAGATAGTTTGGTAGGACACCTTCTCAGGCACGAAAGTTTACTCAGAGACATATTAGAGGCTGAAACGGAAGACTAGATTACTGTTCACAAACAGTTAAGGATCTGGGTTGTTGTAGTTTAAGGAAAATGCGAAGATAAGCTCAGGACAGAAAAGAGTGGAGGTGCTTGTCCAACCAGTCTTAGGACTGACGATCTTATGATGATTTAAATTTGCATTATCGCTTTGAAATTTTAAATTATTTAGACCTCGCTTCTCGCTTGATATTATATAAATATTGCATATAAAACTTTTTAATATACAAGAACTGTTGAAACAGCTGTATAATGCCCGTATCAATCCTCTCATTGACTGCTCTAATCTTTCATAAACTTATTAATTACTCTATGCAACTATACGATTTCTCGAATCTTGAATATTTTCCAGTGGAGTAGTACAAAGTAATGACTTTAGCCGCACGTCATAGGAGAGGCACGTTCGACGATGTTGACCGATACAGCGATCTCCATAAATTTTATGTTACTGATAAAAACTTACGAGTAATTAACCGTGCGTTTCGGGTGCACTAATAGTTTTAAAAATATCAAATTTTGATTTTGTCGAAAAACATTTACCAATCGCCTTGTATTTTCAAAACAAATTCAGCTTTCCAAAAATCATCAAAAGACTAATCATTATGAAAACCCCTCTGTGAATAAACTACTTCTTCTCATATTTCATCCAACAAAATTCATAATTAAACTGCATAATGTTTTTGAGACGTAATTTACTTTTACACTCGAAAACAAAAAAAAACACGAGTATGAAAAACAATGAAAGTAATTTCAAAAATATGCGAAACCTCTTTAGCAGAAAGAGAATCAATCGTAATTCAAAATTTTTACTTCACGCGTTTTCTTTTAAATAGGAACGTAATTATCAGGGGCGTACTTAGGACACTGAGCTATGTGTTAGATGCACCTGTCGAAATGTTAGGTTGACGTTACTGATATAATTAATTTTAGTTTTATCAATTTGTGATTAGTATTACAAAGTTCTCAGAATGTAAATATATCTTAATATATATAAATTACGTGTCACGTTGTTTGTCCGCGATGGACTCCTAAACTACTTCACCGATTTTAATCAAATTTGTACACCGTGTGCAGTTTGATCCAACTTGAAAGATATGATAGCTTACATCTCAATTTATGATCGCAATAGTATATAAAGTAAGGGAGTTTGGTCACGGTGGGTGGCGAAAATGTGAAAAAATACATATCTGTCCTTTTCTAACATATATGAGACCTTTTGGAAAGTTCTAAAAATTTCTGAAATGATCCAGAAAACTCCAGAATGTGTGCAACTGTTACAATCGATCTAGGATGTTCTAGAAGGTTCTAAAAATTTCTGGAATTATCTAGAAAGTTCCAAATTGTGTGCAACGGTTAAAATCGATATGTAATGTTCCAAAAAGTTTTAGAAATATCTGGAATGATTTGGAAAGTTCCAAATGTCCGCAATTAATTTTATCAAAGATTTCTAGAATTTTCTAGATTTTGTCCAAATATTCTAGAATATTCTAGAACGATCTACTATTATTAAGAAATTTTATAAAGGTACAGGGTGGTATTTAAGATAGAAATGTACATTTATATTTTAACCCGAGCAACGCCGGGTTTCGCTGCTAGTATATATATAAAAATGGTACGTAGTTGTTATGTAGAAATGTTGTACAAATTAGTATACTATTGAAACCATTCGATTCTTTCTCTTTAAAGGTAACAGCACCACAGTAGATCTTCCAGTGTGTGTAGAATCGCATTAATTATATTTTGATCGTCGACCTAAGTAAGGACCTTATATCTAACCTTATACCTACAGATGTGCGAACGAAGTCCGCTTTTCAGTTATAAATGGTAAATATAGTAACATACTACTCTTGAAATTAAGTATTACATCGCTTATGACATTGGGCAGAATATCGTCGCTGTATGGTTTGTTGTTACGTGGTGCAGTTGTCACCTTTTTTAAATAAGTAAACTTCCATAATTGGGCTCGTGCATATTAGAGAATGTAATGAGACGAGATTCGCATGTTGGATAAAGTGCCATCACATAAATTGGATAGATAAACCACCTTTAGTGACTAATTTATGATAGTGTTTGCTATTTATATAAAGGGTAGGTACCTAAAGTCGTACACACATATATATCTGTGTGCACAAGTGCCTACGTAAGAGCTGACTTGCATTTTAACTTAATTACAATCGATCCGAACACGTGGCAGGCAAACACAGCACGGTGATTTTTAATTAATTAAGCAACTAAATTGACCAAGTACTAGAGCTGTAGCACGCCATGATCCCGAGTAAATTTGATTGGAAACTATTTCCCATTAAGCGGCTTTCCAATACCGAAACTGTAAATTAATAACCTTTTGAGCAATAATTCAGCTTTTATTGTTATACATATATACACGATACGTCTAACAGGAAACGCACACGATTGAATTGTTTTCTAGGAAAGAATTCGAATAGATGTTTAATGTATCACAACAAATACAAGCATTCTGGAATTGTTCAAGTAATTTACTTTGTTTTATTACCCCCTTGTGTATCGTTTGGTAATTGTATTTACAACTAATCGTGAGCGACCACTATGTGTATACATGATATACATGATAATCGTAAGACAACATTAATCTGCTAATTGTAAACTTCTTATACACAAATTAACTTAAAATAGAATGAAACATATTCACAAAAATTATTTTTCTTGTTTTAATTAATGTTAATATATTATTACTAAGTAAAGATTATGCTGTTCAACATTAAAACATTTCAAATATGGTAAAAGGCAAAAAGATAAATCGTTTTCATTTGAATTTATGCATGTAACGTAGACAGTGAGTCTGTAGAGAAGCTGAATAGTTGAAGTAACGTGACTGAGTTCGCGATTTAGAATTCTTTTAAATCGCACAATAAGCAGCTGTCCATAAATCACATAAAAAATTTTTTAATTGATGCCTAAAACATTGACAATCACGTTAGATGCGTAATGGAAAGATGAGGGGAGGTGAAATCAATCCAACCTTTGCAGTCTGGTTACCTGGAGGTCAAAAATTTCAACCCTTGGGAGTGTTCACTACCCTGTAGTGTATTGAATAGTCTACGAATGCTGAAAATGCAAAGATTGTAATTCAGCCAGAAAAATATAAAGAAATGGCAATGGGAAGACCATATCATGAAAACTATTTTATCTAAAACTAACGACCCACCCCAGCTTCGCACGGGTGCAATGCCGATACTAAATATACTACAGAATGTCTTTATATATAACATACACCTTTTTGTCATTAGACAATACAAACCGAACCCCCTGCCGGTACCGCCGCAACCACTATGTCCCTGCAGTTTAAATCTGTAATATTTTCGAAAATATTAATTTAAATTACATGCTGTAAAGGGCCATATTGATCTATATTATATGCACAATGTATTTAAAAGTACGTAATTGGATAAGAATTAATGCTGTATTGCTTAAAATCGCTTCGTAAATAAGCCATTATTTCTCATAAAAAGTAAAGGATAAAAATGGTTATTGTGGGTTATCCCTAAGAGATAGACATATACCATCCCGGACTTTTTTGTAGACCCTTTTAAGATGTACAATATTGTAGTACATTATTTTGATCTGTCT
>NW_020438910.1:430622-451694 GCF_000699045.2 Agrilus planipennis | reverse complement strand
AATCAAATTAACGTTCCCTGTCCTTCGTCCACCACTTTGCTATCCTTTGAACGTTCTTTGGTAGGGATGATGATTTGATCAGTCGGTGGACAAGGCGTAGTCTCGCATTGGGTCTTTCTTCACGGGTTTGTAACTTTCCGAGTCCATTAGTACAGACCAACAGCTTGGTTCCGATACGTGGATTGACACCTTCGTAATTTGGAGACAAAGAATAGAAAAGCTGAACCATTTCCTCCACCTCAACAGACAACACCTCAGGAACCAGTTCACCATAGAGACTGCAAAGGACCAATTGTTAGTATTCAACCACCGCCCAAGTTAGAAGTATGGCATCATTAGGACCATAACTGAATGAGCTAGAAGGATATGCGAACCGGAAAATCACTTATAGACTGCCTTTCAGGCGAATGGTTGCGTAAAGAGAGAGATTTAGGAATCAACGAACGGATTAAAGGCTACAGAGGTCAACGAACAGTGCACTATCTCTCTAGCATGTATCGTATGTTCCAAAGGTCACAGACCGAATTGGCAGAGTCTTGAAGAGACACATCAGAACCATCTTCAAGAATACGAAGACGATTCAGCAGACCATCAGATTAGTTAAGGACGAAAGAGACTCCTTTCAACCTCAGGAGTCTACCGCATAGCCTGTTCCTACGAAGGTCTACATAAGTACCTTTAAGAGATCGATGGGAACGAGACCCAAGGAGCAGAAGGCAAGCTGCCGACTAGAACACACTGAAAAGTCGTCTGTGACCGAACATACACCGAACAACGTCGACCACAAAATACTCTCTGAGAACTGCAAATTGTTAGCTTCGGTCAACGGACATCACAACAGGATGGTTAAAGAGGTTATCGGGATCCAAAAACATCCACACAACTTCAACAAGAAGATGATGCAAATTTTATTTTCTTTTTTTGAACTCTACCTTTTAAATTGCCAATATTCTTTTTAACATCAGATGCTGATGGTAAGTTTCTCTTGTCAAAGCTAGATTCTAAGTCATTTTTACATGGTGGAGCAGTGATAACAACAGGTTTTTCAGCACTCGATTTTTTTTTCTGCCAGAAATTTTCTGTTATGGAGGGTACAGGCATTATTTTTGAAGGAATTATAAATGTATCAGGAATAATTTGCTTCTTGGACGTTTTCTATCTTAGTTCTACTTGATTAGCTATTTTTCTTTTCACCGTTTCTTTATATGCTGTTTTACTTATTTCAGCTGTTAAATCATACTCTCTAAAACGATGTTTGTTTCTGCGGTAACTGCTAGTACATATGATTTTCCATAAAAATTCTCCTATTTGATAGGCGGTCATCATTCGCCCTAGATTTTTTCTAAGTTAGTTGGATATTATGTATATTAAATAAAATAATTCGAAGTGGTCTGTATTCTGTCGAAACTGCCAGACGCGGATCGCGATTTCGATCTTTTGTCGAGAAAGCAGGACGTTCATGTCTGTTTGTATTTTTTGCTTCCACTATAAAATTATATTCGCATTGCAACATTCGCTTTCAACTTATAAATGTTCGATTGATCGCAAAATAAATCAGAAATTCCACTTTGTTGCCCATCATACCTTCGTGGCACAGAAGTACAATTAGGAACCAATATATTAGAAGATTTTGTTTGTTCTACTAATAAATTTCGACGGCTGCTGATAGCGAAGCGTGCATCCCGCTCGCTCTGAAATATCCGACGTATGAAATGGATAGTTGGTGAAGCTTGGCCCTCATATTTCAAACGGCTATCATATTTCCACTACCGCTGTTTCTAGATATTTCTCAGCCACGAAGTTACTGCCGTTGTCGAACGATATCTCAACAGTAAATTGAACAAATGCAGGAGTTTCCAGCTAAAAATCAAAACAAAAATAACACACGATACAACGGGCAGAACTGAGTCATAAAATATTTGTGCTTTGCGATTGTTGCGAACCAAAAGCTCATTTATTTATCCTAAACTTCCTATCCCTTTCTTTTATTTTAAATCGTGCTTACTTGTTGTACATTCAGTGCTTCGTGCAACCGGATTTAAAAACAATCAAGTGTCTTATATGTGTGTGTATATATCAGTTATCAGATGAAAATGAATATTACGCAAATTGGGCGTCGATTGTAATTTATATCAATGTAATGTTCAATTTTTTTATATTTTTGATAAATATACTTTTCAGACAGCACAAAAGAGTAACAATAAATGTTTCGGTTACAACAAACGGTGTCGCGCGTAGGCTCTGTATTCCTTGCGCCGAGACTATGTAATATATATAAATTACGTGTCACGTTGTTTGTCCGCGATGAACTCCTAAACTACTTTACCGATTTTAATCAAATTTGTACACCGTACGCAGTTTGATCTAACTTGAATGATATGATAGCTTACATCTCAATTTATGATCGCAATAGTATATAAAGTAAGGGAGTTTGGTCACGGTGGGTGGCGAAAATGTGAAAAAATACATATCTGTCCTTTTCTAACATATATGAGACCTTTTGGAAAGTTCTAAAAATTTCTGAAATGATCCAGAAAACTCCAGAATGTGTGCAACTGTTACAATCGATCTAGGATGTTCTAGAAGGTTCTAAAAATTTCTGGAATTATCTAGAAAGTTCCAAATTGTGTGCAACGGTTAAAATCGATATGTAATGTTCCAAAAAGTTTTAGAATTATCTGGAATGATTTGGAAAGTTCCAAATGTCCGCAATTAATTTTATCAAAGATTTCTAGAATTTTCTAGATTTTGTCCAAATATTCTAGAATATTCTATAACGATCTACTATTATTAAGAAATTTTATAAAGGTACAGGGTGGTATCTAAGATAGAAATGTATATTTATATTTTAACCCGAGCAACGCCGGGTTTCGCTGCTAGTATATATATAAAAATGGTACGTAGTTGTTATGTAGAAATGTTGTACAAATTAGTATACTATTGAAACCATTCGATTCTTTCTCTTTAAAGGTAACAGCACCACAGTAGATCTTCCAGTGTGTGTAGAATCGCATTAATTATATTTTGATCGTCGACCTAAGTAAGGACCTTATATCTAACCTTATACCTACAGATGTGCGAACGAAGTCCGCTTTTCAGTTATAAATGGTAAATATAGTAACATACTACTCTTGAAATTAAGTATTACATCGCTTATGACATTGGGCAGAATATCGTCGCTGTATGGTTTGTTGTTACGTGGTGCAGTTGTCACCTTTTTTAAATAAGTAAACTTCCATAATTGGGCTCGTGCATATTAGAGAATGTAATGAGACGAGATTCGCATGTTGGATAAAGTGCCATCACATAAATTGGATAGATAAACCACCTTTAGTGACTAATTTATGATAGTGTTTGCTATTTATATAAAGGGTAGGTACCTAAAGTCGTACACACATATATATCTGTGTGCACAAGTGCCTACGTAAGAGCTGACTTGCATTTTAACTTAATTACAATCGATCCGAACACGTGGCAGGCAAACACAGCACGGTGATTTTTAATTAATTAAGCAACTAAATTGACCAAGTACTAGAGCTGTAGCACGCCATGATCCCGAGTAAATTTGATTGGAAACTATTTCCCATTAAGCGGCTTTCCAATACCGAAACTGTAAATTAATAACCTTTTGAGCAATAATTCAGCTTTTATTGTTATACATATATACACGATACGTCTAACAGGAAACGCACACGATTGAATTGTTTTCTAGGAAAGAATTCGAATAGATGTTTAATGTATCACAACAAATACAAGCATTCTGGAATTGTTCAAGTAATTTACTTTGTTTTATTACCCCCTTGTGTATCGTTTGGTAATTGTATTTACAACTAATCGTGAGCGACCACTATGTGTATACATGATATACATGATAATCGTAAGACAACATTAATCTGCTAATTGTAAACTTCTTATACACAAATTAACTTAAAATAGAATGAAACATATTCACAAAAATTATTTTTCTTGTTTTAATTAATGTTAATATATTATTACTAAGTAAAGATTATGCTGTTCAACATTAAAACATTTCAAATATGGTAAAAGGCAAAAAGATAAATCGTTTTCATTTGAATTTATGCATGTAACGTAGACAGTGAGTCTGTAGAGAAGCTGAATAGTTGAAGTAACGTGACTGAGTTCGCGATTTAGAATTCTTTTAAATCGCACAATAAGCAGCTGTCCATAAATCACATAAAAAATTTTTTAATTGATGCCTAAAACATTGACAATCACGTTAGATGCGTAATGGAAAGATGAGGGGAGGTGAAATCAATCCAACCTTTGCAGTCTGGTTACCTGGAGGTCAAAAATTTCAACCCTTGGGAGTGTTCACTACCCTGTAGTGTATTGAATAGTCTACGAATGCTGAAAATGCAAAGATTGTAATTCAGCCAGAAAAATATAAAGAAATGGCAATGGGAAGACCATATCATGAAAACTATTTTATCTAAAACTAACGACCCACCCCAGCTTCGCACGGGTGCAATGCCGATACTAAATATACTACAGAATGTCTTTATATATAACATACACCTTTTTGTCATTAGACAATACAAACCGAACCCCCTGCCGGTACCGCCGCAACCACTATGTCCCTGCAGTTTAAATCTGTAATATTTTCGAAAATATTAATTTAAATTACATGCTGTAAAGGGCCATATTGATCTATATTATATGCACAATGTATTTAAAAGTACGTAATTGGATAAGAATTAATGCTGTATTGCTTAAAATCGCTTCGTAAATAAGCCATTATTTCTCATAAAAAGTAAAGGATAAAAATGGTTATTGTGGGTTATCCCTAAGAGATAAACATATACCATCTGGGACTTTTTTGTAGATGTACAATACTGCAGTACATTATTTTGATCTATCTTTGCAATGTAGGCGCCAAAAGTGTGTTTATTTACGACATCACATTAGAAACCTCTAAAATTATCAGTGTATCTCTACTATATTATGCATGTATTATACATATAAACCTTCCTCTTGAATTACTCTTTCTATTAAAAAAAACGCATTAAAATCCGTTGCGTAGTTTTAAAGATCTAAGCATACATAGCGACTTTGTTTTATACTATGTAGTGATAGTGAAGCAAAGGAAATGTTTTAGTTCATTCATGTGCGGTATACGTANTATTATGCATGTATTATACATATAAACCTTCCTCTTGAATTACTCTTTCTATTAAAAAAAACTACATAAAAATCTTTTTCGTAGTATTAAAGATCTAAGCATACATAGCGACTTTGTTTTATACTATGTAGTGATAGTGAAGCAAAGGAAATGTTTTAGTTCATTCATGTGCGGTATACGTATTACGAAGAGATGTATTAACAGACACTGACTTATGTAGTTTTGGTTTCCACTCGTCTCAATGTTATGCACTTGTAGGAACACATATTTAATTTGTATCAATTTTATGATTCCTGGCAAAAAGACTCATAATTTGCAAATTGTCCAGATATTATTCGTATTGTGCAAAATCCATTATTGTTCAGACTTCCACAAACAAATTCATATTAGACTTTAAAATGATATCGATTTTCACGAGGGCCACCGCTATAAATTACGAGGGAATGCGGGCTCGTCAGGAAACTCTCCGTTACTAATAAATTTAAATATATGCCGAAGACATTCCGCCGATTTGATTTAATACATTAGACTTCTATGATCACACTGGCACCACTACTGTTTTCATTTATTCCAATTTCTTTTAAATATTTTAACTTCTGTTCTATCGTAAGTTTTAGACAGTATTACTTGCTTATAAAATGCTATTTAAAAAAAATGCTGGAAGTAACATAACAATGACCTTTTTTACCGCCTCGAGTGACAAATTGAAACGATTTTACGACAGTTTTTACAATAGGAATCGAAATCTTTTGATGCCTATTTTCCTAAAAATTAATACTTATCATAAAACCAAATTTTAAAACATTTTATCTTTTCTTTTGTGCAAAACTAAATAACGAGAATCTTAATGTTCGATCATGATTGTATAGACTCGATTTTCTCTAATTATTTTACAACTTGCATTTTATATCCTGATACTGCCAAAGCTTCCCATAAATTAACCCTGTAAGGTACGCGCTCATACAGACGTCGAAATCGACTTATTGAATTTAACTTATTATTATTAGATATACTTCATTTACTTTCTCTAGCGATTTGCCCTTCCAATGTCTTGGATGCGCGCTGGCAAAATCGTAGGTAGGGAGAAAAAAGTTCATTATACTCTCGACTCTTGTTCATTACTTTTTCATACAGTACCTGCCAAAAGTTTTGCTCAATCATGAATAGTAGTGCGAGTCGAAAACAAGCGTTAAAGCTGTTTGTTGTGAGAAAATAAATTTTAATTGAAAGAGTTCTTTCTGGTGTTCTCACTTTACACGCCAAATTAATTGCGGGGAAACTATTTTATGTAAATGATAACGATTGTTGTTTTAAATATTTAATAGTCAACACTTAACTTACACGTAGAATTAAAATAAACTAAATAAATAAAATTAGATGTAAAAGTATAAAAGTAGGCTCTATGATTGAATATGAATTGATTGTTGCTTGTTGATACTGTTTCGATACTGATTTGATACTGATTTGATACTGATTCGATACTGATTTGATACTGATTTGATACTGACTTGATACTGTCTCGATACTCTCTTGATACTGATGAAAATGTGTATTACTAATTACATAAATAGCTTCGCCAGTGGGCGTTAACAATAACATTGAGGGTGCAAGGCGACCCTGTCAGTCAGGTCAATACCCCATTTCAGGTACAGACAAAATAAGTGAATTTAAATTTGGAAATTACAGTAATATAGCGAACGTGACTTTACAAAGGAAGAAATGTTACAATAAGATAGTAGAATACATTATAAATTTTATGGTTCCAAAATACTGAAATTACTGTTTGCATTTGATAAATAATATACCTGGTATAGCTAAATAACAAAATGAATAATAAAACTGAATTTGTATACAAATAGAAAATAAAACCTAAAATTTCCGACAATATTAAAATTAGTATGCAAAATAAAATAAAACATAGTATTGTAAAGATGCAACAAAAGCCTTTAGTATGTCTTCAAATATAAATAAACATCTCGTTAATATTTTCAGTAGTAAATGTTACCAATAACAGCACATTTGAGCAATGCAATTGTAGTGGATAAAATGGTCGATTCTTCCGTGCAGTACTGTACGGATTATACGCTCCTCATCAGTTAAAAGTTGTCTCCTTTCTTTTCTAGCCTAGTGCTATTCTTTTCTACTTTGCGCCGGTCAAACTGAAGGTCACATCGCTACAGAAAGTAAACGAAGTATAGCAGTGTCAATTATCTATTCAAAAGTACCTACCTACAGATTATATTTACTCGAGAAATTAATAATTATAAATTTATTATAATTAATGTATGTAAATATGGGCCTGGAGTGCTCTACTTCGTACGGTAAGGGAAAAGTTTCACCATCACTGTTTGCGAATTGTTCAGAATCGATTCAGTCGTAATTTACCTACCTTTTCAAGTGTCTTGAAGGAGTGACCATACATAGATTTGTTTAATACTGTTGGCCATAACAACGAGTCACCGTTATCCAATTGCCAATATTCCTGCTCTGGAAGGGGACCTTTGAATACTGCCGAACATTTTCCCCTTTTGGCAGATAATTATGATTTAGTATATCAAATACTCTACTACAGATATAAAATGAGAGAGTTTTGATTTCATTTTATTGGCAGTCATTGGCCTAATTTACAAAAACTGATTTTCATTGGTACAAACCCGAAATTTGTAAAAACTTGCTTTCAGAAAAGACTCTAGCCTTGAGTCATTATGATCACCTGGATCTTTAGAACTTTACTTTTTACTTAAACTTCACTGCTTACAAAAACTAATTTCTGTCGCTTAGACAACTAGTATTTTGCCTCAAACATGAAGGTTCCAAAATTTGAAACTTTACAAAAATTCTTGTTTGATTTTTGTAGAGCATTGTAAGCAACGAATTTAGCTATTAACCCAAAACGATACTTAATAATGACAAAATTTTATTAAACATTTGGTTATGTATTCACTAACTTTATTTAATATCAACAACTCAACAATTATTTCCACCGAAAAATTACTTCTTTAATTTTCGGCAGGCTGGCCAATTTGTGAAGCGTGTAATGCAGGATCATTCACTTTTGAAAAGGGAAGTCTTCAAATCCAGGTCTCCCAAAGAGGGGTACAAGTTAGCAAATGAAGAACTGGTTTGTTTAAATTGCCTTAATTCTCTTAAATCCATGAATACCTGCTGTAACTGTAAAAGAGAGCATTGTATCTTTTGTATTGTGATGCGACGGTTAGCGGGAAATATTATTCGTCACTGGATCCTCCAATAGTTACAAGTTCATCCTACAAATTATAAAATTATCCTAAGGCACCCTATAGCCATGATAACCAAAGTTTTTCAGGATCGAAGATTTTTATAGCAACCGCCTTATATAGTTACTGTCATAGATAGAAACGGAAATACATATTTGATAATGGTTCCGAAGTCCATTAGATTTATAGACTTCTATCGTCTTCCTTTATTTGTTCCAAGATTTCGAGATTCTTCGTTAACTTTAAGCCAATTTTATCATTTAGATAGTTAAGCCGACCGGGTAGTCTCAAGGCGATCGCCCATATGGCAAATGAGCATATTTCACAAGGTTCTGCGTGACAAACAAATCTTTAGAAGCTCTGATGAACCCATAGCTATTAACCCTCTTTTTGGTTGGTTAGTGCTAAGTCCGACTTTCTTTAGCTCACATACTTTAGTTTGCTAATCAATACTTCTTTGAATCCCACTTAAGACGTAACTCTTAGGAAATTTTAGAATGTAGAATAAATTCCTGACTCATCAGCTGTCACCTGACGAAGTTAGATGCGACGAACTATTTGTCTAAATATATTCAAGAGACAAACTGGTAGATTTGTAGTAAAATTGCGGTTTGCAGATATGCTTCCTCCTGCTCTCAACTGTATAAAGTATACAGCGCAGTCCTGAGGGACTACTTACTTAGATAATGAACATATGTCACCAATTCTTTCTCCTGTAGATACAAGTAATCCTCATTATATTCCATATTTTGCGTATTTAAATAAGATTAAGGTACTGATAAAGAATATTATAAAAAATAAAAATTTACTAAACAATGGTAAAGTGACATTTCAAGTTCAAATATATTAATGTCTAACTGTATAATCCTAAATCCTAGTCATAAAAAGAGGATTAGCCTAGTTCTTTCTTTCTCATATATGTATGCCCATTATTGCACTCACGAAATTTCATAAATTATTTTAATCTTTCTAAAAAAGGTTAATCGATTCCAGTAATATAGTTCAACGAAAACGACAGGTAGATTTTTGAAAGTTGAATGAACAGAAGATGCTGAATCATTAAATTGTGTTCTAAACATGGGCGTGTCAAAAATAATGGGTTTAATTTAAATATGAAGACGTAATTATAGGGGTAATAAAAACGCGTAATATCTTCTTCCCACCCATCATTTTTATCTTATACGGATGCCTGTCAAAACTAATTATTTTACCGAAAGAATCGTATGTGAAATGGGTTTACATTTAGGATATCATATTTTTGTTACTGTCATGTGTTGTTTTTTAAAATGTAAATTATTAGCATAAAATTAAAACATAAACAAACTACCTATTCAGTAATAAAAGCATTTATTGTGTATGTATATAGATGATTTGGATTCAAATCCACTGCAAATTGCAAATTATTAGACCATTAATAATTGTCAAGGCAGGGAAAACTACATACATACATGCAAGGCATGTTCAAAAAGTATCCCGAATTTTGAATTTCCGCGGATTACATATATTCGATTTTCAATTTTTTATGGCGTTATGTGGGTACTCATGTCTCTTAGTTTACCGACAAGTTTAGCCATGAATGTTCAGTGAATTTTTGACAGCAGCTTTGCTTCCACGTGTTTAGCCTCGTCTTCGATTTTTGCCTATTCCAAAAAAGGGATCAAAGGATCTGAATGAAATTGATGTGAACGACGAAGAGCGTACAGGACGCCCGCGCACATCAACAAACAACACACGAAAACATTGATGAAGTAATCAAAATAATATTGGTCAATCGTCGAATCACCGTTAGAAAAGTTGCTTAGGACCTTAACATACTGATTGACTCCTGCCATTCGATTTTTTTTCACCAATGATTTGGGTATGAGACGGGTCTCCGCGAAACTTGACCAAAAACAACATCGCTAAGGAGCTGTTGGACTCTGTCCATGACGACCCAAACTTTCTCCAGAGGGTCATCACTGGTGAAGAATCATGGGTTTATGGTTATGACGTGGAAATCAATGCTCAATCATCCCAATGTGAAGGTTTTGTTTACAATTTTCTTCGATTGCAGGGATATGATGCATCATAAGTTCTTGCCATAGGGTAGAACGGTCAATATGGAATATTACCTGCAAGTTATGGGCAATTTGCAAAAAGAAATCCTCCAGAAACGCCCGGAATTATGGAAGAACAAAAATTGGCTTTTGCCCCTGCCCACACATCGTTGCTTGTACTCGAAATTTTGACCAAAACCAACACACTAATAATGGCGCAGCTACCGTATTCCCCAGTTTTAGCCCCCTGTGACTTTTTCTTGTTCCCGAAACCAAAAAGTCCCATAAAAGGTGACGTTAGGCTACGATTGGGGAGATAAAGACGGCATTGAAGGAGGAGCTGAAGAAGATCACAAGAAATGTTTTTTGAAGTGCTTCGAGGATTGAAGAAAACGTTGGCATAACTGTATAATATCTGGAGGGATTACTTTGAAGGGGATAAAATAGATATTCATGAATAAATAAATAATTTTTGAAAAAAAAACAAAATTCACGATACGTTTTGGACAGACCTCGTACATAAGAATGAGGTGTTATTTAGTAAGTCATCAATTGATACATATCGTTTTAATTTATAAGTATTATTATAATATTACTAATAACGTCTTCTTATAAATAATTATAATTGAAGATGATCCTACTGACATATTATAAGTAAATGTAAAGATCAATTTAAATAAAAAGGACATGTCATAAACAGTTGTGGCTGGGCGAAGGTAGTCTGCTAGAATATGTTGCAAAGAAGTAAATTACTCAAATATGTTTCTGTAAATAACAAAGTCGCTTTTATTATTTTTGGAGAGAAAAAATATGTTCTTCCTGGACCTCAATAAAAATTTTCAAAAACATCCTGGCTCCATCTATAATTACTTTTTGACCCCCACTGTGCAGGTATACTATACTATAGAGTCAGAAAAGCTTCCCTCAATACTTGTTTCAATCTTAGGGCTGGCTTGTAGGTATAGAAGTTCTTTTTACAGAAATATCCATATGTCATGTGTTGGTACAATTTAATGTTAAGCAAAATGTGCATCGTCTTGTAGTTTATGTACTTAAATTATTCAAATTTTACAATAAATATTTTTATTTNTTTAGTCCTAATACTTATCTATGTTTTTACAATTATTTTTATTCAAAAACTTTTCCGTTTAGTTAGATTTAGTATTGTTAATTACCTTCATTACATTTCAAATTTCTTTGTTCCTTTGTTAAATTCAACTTTATAACACTACTTCAAATATTTCTTCAAACATTTTAGATCATAAATTCTTTTCTTTTATTATTTGGTTTTACAATATTTTGTGAATAATTTCATTGTCATACAGACAAAATGTACGTGATAAATTCAATAATTCCTGGTAGTATAAATGAGGTTTTTCTGTCACTAATACCTGGCTTATTGTTAGTTCATTCATACCTGTTTTTAGAACTTTTCTGTATCTGGTTGAACACCCTCTCGTCTATGACGACATTCAGGAAATTCCTATATTTATCCACCACCATAATATCTTTCATTTAGACTCCACCCCCTTTGTTAGTTGTTCTCTAGTTTTAAGTAAATTTAATATTGTTAGATAGTATGTAAGAACATTCTCATTAAACACATCAACTCAAATTCGCTACTAGTTTTATTTAAAACATTCTAGTAGAACGGTAGTTCAGTGACGCAACTTCCGAGTGGTCTCCGGATAATTTTTTATCTAACGACTGCACAAAACACTTTCGTCAATTTTAAAGTACATTTTTTTTTCTTTTAGATTCAGTTGTTTTCTTTTATGCAAACTTCCTTTCATTAAATTTCTAACCAACGAAGATGTGGGGTGTGGCGTTGTAGTACACTTTAATCTATTATTCCACCCTTCAACAACGTTATTTGCTTGATGTCTGTAGCAGTTTCACATTGCAATTACAAGTGGAATTCTCAAGCCACTGTTGGACGAAAAATCAAAACAATTAAAAGCTTACTAAAGTGTGCTATGTTAGTATCCAGTGTCTAACAGAAATAAGTGCCAAGCTTACAGGAAGTGATAGAGCACTATAAATATTTATGTCCAAATGTTTACCGTTTTCGAGAAAATCGTAATTGAAAATACAGGTAAATTCAATTCCGGCCCGGGTTCATAAATACAGGTCACAATTGTTTTAAACTGTTATGTTTGCTATAAAATTGTGCTAAAAGGAATAGGGTAGATTTCAAACAAGTTTTAATGATTTATTTAAAAAAAGTATTGGAGTGTTATGTTCTATAATATTTACACCAAAGATTGTATATAGGTTATATGGAAAAATCCCCGATCACCATGATCGGTGTTTCCCCATGCGATCGGTATTGCTCAATATCAACAAATTCAAAAAATTGCGAAATGAAACCCAAAGAAAGTGCCCCTTCACCACCATATAGTCAGTCGGTCACGTCAGGCTTTCAACACGCTAAGATAAAGAAACGCCAAAGAACTTCCAGTGACGTTTCACGTGAAGGTGGTAAACTAATGGAAATTTCTGATGAAGAGAATTTCACCGATGATAAAAGCCTAGTATTGGAAACATCATTTTCAAATGTATGTGGCTTGAAAAACAAACAAGAAAGCAAACCCGTTGCCGAATAGAAAACTAATAAAAAACACTCTATCATATTTACAGCAAGCCCTAATAAGGAAGAGTTGGAGCGGAAGTATCAACTCAAACAAAAAAGATCTGTAAAAGTTAAGAATGAAGTAAAAGATATTAATAACAATGATACAGAAAACAATAGGCCGAAATCTTAAAAACATCTAAACTCTAACTGTTATTAAAACGAACCCAGAAAACGATTTATGCTCATTTTGTTGTAAATTAGGACAAAACAATGAACTTTGGTATAAGTGTGGAGTTTGTGGAGAATGGATGTATGCAGCTTGTAGCGATGCTGTACAGCTACTGAAGTTATATTTGTGATAATTGTCGTTAAAATGTGTTTTCGCTATCAATTAGTAAGATACATTTCAAATTATTGATCGGTCATTTGTCGGGTATAATGAAATAATGTTTAATTATCTTTACTATCTTTAGAAGATTATTATATTCGCTTCTGTGGTTTTCTAGTTTTGAAGAGAAATGTATAAAAATATATAGAAGAATTAAAAAAAAATTAAATATTGATATTTTAGTTTTTGATGCTCATTTGAAGTTAAATGGTCTTTTTGCCCTACCTTCCCCTATTTTTTTTAATTTTTTTGCTCATGTATTGCCTATTTGTTAGATTAAATTAAGTTTAATTCCGGGTGTTTATGCTAACAGTCAACCTGTAGTAGCTAGTTATTCTTTTATCGTTTAAACCTGGTGCAGTTCAATAAACTAATTCAACAATACAACATCAGTTATTAGTGTAAGTCAGCCACTATAGAACAGTTGTTGTAACGATAATGTGTTACGGGTTTAAACCATATCGCTGCTTTAAGGCCAAAATCCTCGACAACTCCCCAAAATAGTTCTTGCGGGATAGCAGAGAACGTTAGCTCCTCTCAGTGTGTCAATTTTTAAAGAAACAGTTACTGCATCCTTATCATTTGCAGCAAGTACAAGTTTTGAAACTGATTTTTAACAGCGATTTTTGACACTGGTTTCAAATGAGAAGTACTTACTACATAGCTTAATTTTTTCCATAGGGAGTTGTTTAAAGACTTTGTTTCATGTGGGACGGAATTTTGAATAATAATAATCACTATTGGTGCGATTCAAATTCGTACATACATCCTTCGGAATTTCAAGATCTGTTTCCGGTAAATGTATGGTGCGAAATTTTTGGAGACTTATTTGACTTTTTTGGTAAGTTTACTTACAATCATCCTCAAAAGGGTAACGTACTCTCCCGAATAGAAATTTCCATTCGTTTTTTAGGGCCCTTATTAGGTCAACCGAGTTCCGAATGAGGTAACCGAAGAAAGTCCTAGTTAAAAGAAAAAAATAACGCACTTCCTTGTTCGTAACTAACCAAGAGTGCCGGATTTAAGGACCTAATCCGGACCAAATTAGGACCTTTAGCCCGATTAGATAATTATTTAGGTTTGCCCAATATCTAATGCTTAGAAATATAATTGGGATTTAATTAGGGCCCAAAACAGCCAAACATTCGTGAAAATCAAAATTAAAATTTCTAGTCAGGTCCTTAAGAAAAACAAATTCTGCACCTATATTATCCTAATGCTCTTTATTTCTTAGTTTCTTGCAATGTGTAAATTCATATTATATTACTATTAATAGAACAAAAAGTAATGAAAATGAATATTATCAAAATGTTTTAAATAATAATGCAGTATGTCTGTATGAATTTTTCTTGTTTTTCTTCAAATAAAGCGAGTAAAATTTATGAATGGAACATAATACAAAATAAAAAATTAAAAAAAAAAGATTAATAATAGGTAAGGAATAAAGAACTCCCTGTATAAGGTGAATTTTTGGGCCTTAAAGTAACAATATTACTTAACATTAGTTTAGCAGTAAATTTCATTAGCATAAGGTCTGAATAAAAACTAGATGATACAAGTTGTTTGGAGTTCTTTATGTGGGCCTGATAATAATAATATTATTGATTCATACTCCAAAAACTTACCTGAACTAGGGATAATCTCAAATTTTTTCAATGATAATCTAATTCAGAATGGTTCAGGCTGGTCCTATTTCGACTATCCTCATGAGGAACTCAACAGATAACAGTTTGCTTGTACTAAATTTTGGAAAACCGTGTTTCAAACTAATTCGCTTTAGGGTAGGTATATAAGACTATAGACCAAGAAAATTTCTAGTCGGACTGGCAATACCCCAATAGTGTGGAAATATGCCTTAATGAAATTACATTTATCTAGATGATGCTCATTTACCGATTACATTTTTTTCTTTCTTTTGTGTTCTGACATTTGCATAGTCATGTCTGTAATGGACTTATTTAGTCTGAACATTGAGGGTAGTACTAAATTGTTTGTTTATTTGTTTTCCTTAGACGTTCGATAAAATCAGCAATGTTTAGATAGTTCTGCATCTATGTAGCTGCAGAGCTCTTATCGTACTACGCTATTCAGTACCTATTAGACACTTATGTTGTCAATTTAGGCACAGATCGATAAGTTCAGACCCCTCTTTTCCATTGGGCACTCTGGGCAAGTGCCCAGGACCCCACGATCAACGGAGGCCCCCTATATAGTTCCTGCCAGATCCTTCCGCCAACCAAAAGCCGATAATTATTTTAAGAAAATTAATCGATAATTGTTGTTAGAATATTTACTTGCGTAATAATTTGCATGCTATAAACGCGAGCATACCTAAACGTAGGTGATTCTTCAAACGTTTATATATATTCTGAAATTTTATTACTTCGAATCGCTCGCCAAAGAGAAAAATACAGAATTTGACTACAAGGACTTCTCTCAAAGAATAAGACCTAGAAGTTCGCGCCAAACATTTTTTGATGACTGCACCGATAGTTCAACTGAGTTGGGAAGAGATATTGTATCTCTAAAGTAGAAATACCTTACTTCCCATAAGTGATATCCCATGCGTGCGTCTAAAACAGCGATTGAGTTTGCACAAGGACATTAGTTATTGTTAACATTGTTTTTCGCTTGAAAGTCCCGAGACAAAGTTGCAAAGAATCTGAAGATGTTAACGAGAAAGAGTTAGAAATAGAATGTAGAATAGTATTCCAGAAGTTTTGATAAAAAACTGAGTTGGAGACACATTTGCAAATGTAGAAATTGCATTGAGAATCTTTTTAAACATGATGGTAACTAACTGTAGTGGCGAAAAGGAAAAGAATAAAAAATAAGTTAAGACGAACAATGCTTCAAGAAAGATTGATCAGTCTAGAGAATGGGATATTGCTCAAAGACAAAGAGTTTGAACAACTGGTTGATGATTTTGTATTTCGGAAAACTAGAAGGGTGGCTTTTCAAAAAACACAATTTTAAGTACCAACCTGAGAATGATATTAGAGTTACTTTTTCGAGTCATATTACAATTATCTATTCATTTATGTGCATGTACAGAAACAAATAACAAACCAAAATAATTCTCTGTCAAAGCTGTAGGCGCCCCGGTAGGCTTATGTACCCAGGGCCTCCAATAGGTTAAAGACGGCTCTGGATAAGTTATTGTGATTTTATTGGGTTTTAGCAAGATGTGTATGACAGCGAATTCTTACAATTATATAAAGTGTATAAGTGGCAGATCCATTATAAGAACTACTAAGACAGGTAACTTTGAAATGAACTTAGTTTCAGTGAGTTGAAGGTTTTTTTTTACGTAATATTGTAAGTGTATTATGTAATACAAGCGTAGGTTTAAAGTGGAAAAAGTGAGAATGCTTTACAAGTATTTCGGCAATGTAGCAATTATAACAGAATCTGTAATTATAACTGGCTGTCTATATTAATTTTATTTCGCCTCAAGCTTCATAAAAACAATTAAATCATTAGAACAAAAGATCACTAGAGCAAGTATAAACATCGTAACTGTATCAATCCGACTAATAGTCAAAGGTTGGCAAATCCTTTATTAAATGAGCTCGAAGCCGTAAGTCTAACGTTCTTACTTAATGTGCTTTGGTCCTTGATGCTCCAGTTGCATTTTAAAATCCAACTATCCTTATGAGGAACTCAACAGATAACCGTTTGCTTGTCCTAAATTTTAGAACACCGTATTAGAATCTAATTCGTTTTAGGGTATGCTTGACTATAAACCAAGAAAATTTCTAGTCGAAAACTTGGTGCTTCAACAAGGGCCTTAAATGTTTACGCTTAGTTTCGCGTAAACGAATTATGACTTATTGATCTATATTAAATGCACAATGTATTTAAAAGTATTTAATTGGATAAGGATTAATACCGTATTACTTAAAATCGCTTCGTAAATAAACCATTATTTCTCGTAAAAAGTGAAGGATAAAAAATGGTTATTGTGGGTTATCCCTAAGAGATAGACATATACCATCCCGGACTTTTTTGTAGACCTTTTTAAGGTGTACAATACTGTAGTACATTATTTTGATCTATCTCGTAGGGTTTGCAATGTAAGCGCAAAAGAATAAGTTTATTTACGACATCACATTACAAACCTCTAAAATTATCAGGGTTTCTCTACTATACAATAATAATATAAACCTTCCTCTTGAATTACTCCATCTATTAAAAAAGACCGCATTAAAATCCGTTGCGTAGTTTTAAAGATCTAAGCATACATAGGGACAGACAGCGGGGAAATGCGTTGCATGGTTTCGTTACATTGCAACTCGCATGAAACGAACTTACCCTACCGTGCGTAAAGAAGTTTCACTTCAAAAAACAACTTTGGTAACAAAGAATAAACACACTACTGTTGTTTGTACCTTTGAACATGTAACATCTCCTGTAAAATCTATTGTATTACTAAATCCACATTATTCAACTTTCTTCATAATTTCATCCTTTCTATCTTATGCTACAAAAGCCAGCATACAGATTGATCTCACTACCTATACAATTTGACTTTTTAAACTAAATGCGTAAAAATTAAACCGAGTGGAATCGGAAAATCTTAAAATTGTGGACAATATGAGTAGTAAATACCGTAATTTCTACTCAAAACGTTTTATACATCAATAAAATTTGCGAAATTTACTTTTATGTATCCATATATATATATATTTAGTCAAAGGCAGAATTTATTATGCGTTCACTTGAATAAACTGCTTTGTTTGCAAACAAAAAATGTAAAAGCGTTTTGCCTGGAAATACTATCGTTATTGAATCTCTCAGGTGTAACGAGGCATTTACTAATAGTTGGTTTGCCTGGAAGGCCGGAAGTTGTTTACAACATTTCTCATGGAAGTTACCAACACTGCCGTATATTTACAGATATTACGTGTATATGTTTATTTGTATGTGCGTACAAACATACATAAGCGATTGCGTATAAAATAAGCAATAAACCTTGCACTTGACAAAGTCTAACACTTGGCTGAACGTGGTAAATTATAATTACAATTATTGTTGGTTATACAGATTGTTAATTGTTGGATTGTGAAATTAAACTTTGTTTTTATGAAACACTAAAAATATATTATTATTGCATTTATTTAGTTATTAGACGTGTTACAATATTTAACTGAATAGTTCGCATTTTTAAGTTACATTGGCTACATTTTACGATGGTATCACATTCTAACAGAAACATGCTACAGATACTGTTTGAGATTTTAGACACCTAAGGTTAGCATCGATCATACAAAAGATGTAATTCAAACAAAAAAGTTAATGCTATTTAGAAAATGCTTCTTCATGGGAAAAAATGATGGAAAGCTAATTTCCTTTGGGTTTTAAATTTCTGATTTTGGAAATCCGGATAATGGACTTACAAAATAGGATAAATTGGCTATATTCCCTTTCCCACGAAATAATGGTAATTATAGTAACCTGAAACAACGTTTCAAAAATCGATTTTTGCATTATTCCATATTTTGCAGACATACCTAGGCACAAACAAATTGTAATTGTTCATTTTTTGGCGTTTGTAAATAACCTGTTATATGCAACTGATATTTTACTGCTACTATTTAATAACTTTCTACCATTGACTTGTTTATCTACCGAGGAAACAGGAATGAACAATTATTATATTGTATCCAATTGTGTACAAATGAATATAAAAAAATTGGAACATCACATAGCAATTCGCCCTTCTCAAAACTGAAATAACTGAACGAAAGCGTCAAAACAAATGTGCATTATATACCACATACAGATTTCTTTTGATACCGCTCGGGAACGCGCTCTAGAATAGTTAATAATTCATCTAACAGTAAAAGTATTGTTTAAACATGCTTATAGGGAGCATCCTCGATTAGGTCGATGATTTGTTGAGACTGCCTATCGTGTGCTGATGAGATCAAATAAGGTCGAAATAGCAATCCACGCCTGGTGGTTTTAATAAGTTATTGACTATGAACTTCATTCATTTCTGATAATTCATTCTTTGTTTTATTGTTACTGCAGTTTGGAATCTTGGATTTAGTGGTTGCTTCTTAAACAGTTTCTGTTAATCGTATAATATATCCATAGTTTAATAACTATTTTAGAGAAGAGGATTGAAATTGCTTCAAAGGCTGTTTTCCCTTCTCTACCTAGATGAGGCACTAAATAATTTTCTCTTGCCCTATTAGGTACCCTTGCAGTTTATATGATATTAATATACACACAAAAGGCAATGAATTATGAGCCAAAGTTCCCTTAATTGTCGAGAAATGAGATAAATTATCCCTCCGGCTAAATTTCGGCAATTCCTTTATGGAACCTCAGCGGAAGGGGAACAAGGCGGAGATCGGTGGCTTGGGTGAAACGGAGGAAGAAGATGCTCTTGTTCTAGATAGCTCCACTAATTTGAAACTGTCTCTCAAGCTTCATAATATTCTGCAGAACAGAAGCGAACATTGAGCTCGTTCTGTGTTTAACTCGCGACAATTTTCTTCTATGCTCCGTTTCGCTGAATATTATCAGGAATAAAATAATTCTGCGATAAATATCGGAAAGTCAGTTAAATAATCGGCAGCACATTAGTTGATATCAAGGTTTATTTAAATGTCGAGGCCGACAGTGTAAAGTTACGTTGTTGATAAAGACAACCCCAGTAGCACAACAATATTGGTAAAATATTATATTTACATATTGGTTCAATGATGGAAACGTCAGATTTTTTTTTATTGGCCCAATGTAGATTTTTAATATTAACCCAATATTGAAATTAAATATTGTTCCAATGTTAGGAAATAATAAATGTGCAATATTTATTTGAAAAATACAGCCAATATTTGTTTTCCAGATTGGTCCAATATATGTTTTATATATAGTCACAATATATCATGCATATGTAGGCACAATATCTACCCCAGTACCACAAAAATATTGGTAAAATATTATATTTACATATTGGTTCAATGATGGAAACGTCAGATTTTTTTTTATTGGCCCAATGTAGATTTTTAATATCAACCCAATATTAAAATTGAATATTGATCCAATTTTAAGAAATAATAATATAATAGAACACTGAAATAAAAAATTGTTCGGTATATATATTTTTTATTATATTATAGAAAATTAGCTTAAATTTACGAACAAACAAAAAAATACATTCTAAACAAATGTTTTGTAAATAGAAAAAAACTAATATTTTGTGAAATAATATGTCATCTACTCTTCCGCCCGCCTTCCTTGTCCCCAGCACCTGCTAAATACGCCGAAATTGATTTTTTAATATCATTGTCGGTAGGATTTTGAAACCGCTTTCGGGCAGCTTCTAAAAATGCAGAAAAAAATTGTCATTATCTTCGGAAACAGCAATAATAATTATTGTAAGTACCTACACATATTACATTACGAGCTATCTAAAATATACCTACCTACAACCAAGCCTACAATTTAATGATACCTATAGCTTAATATTTATTCTAAGATCACATAAAATAAAAAAAATATAAAAAATGATGAAAATATAAACTGCGATGACGCCACGGCGGAGCTATACAATCAAACATCGGCAAAACATACTTAACCAATTATGTCCAATACGATTAGGTGTTTATAAAATCACATTAATTTTGGAAATATAAATTTAAATGCACTCACCATAAGATTAGATAAGATCTGTACAGACGACT
>NW_020438910.1:403253-427804 GCF_000699045.2 Agrilus planipennis | reverse complement strand
AAGTGAATTAAGAAATAAATTGACCGTTGCAGAAGTGAATTAAGAAATAAATTGACCGTTGCAGAAGTGAATTTAGAAATAAATTGACCGTTGCAGAAGTGAATCCAGAAATAAATTGATAGTAGTGAAATAAATAGCGTAGTGAATAGTGGTATATCAACAATAGCGTAAATAAATAGAATAATTCATAACCTAAATTTAGTAATAATTTAATAGTGTTTTTAAGTTCTTTAATAATTAGTGTAAATAAATAGTTTTTGTCGTTATTAATCTTAGAAGTTAATTTTGTTAAACCCACGAACTTTACAATATTTTAGCTGATGCACATTAATTTGAGCAGCTAAAAACTTTTGTTTTCGATACCTAAATCGATTTCTTAAATTTATCTTTGCAACTTTATAAGAACTAGGGCTATTAGCTCATGAGTATAAATTTTCTTCAAGTAGAAGTCAGCGTAATCAAATACAGTTATCTAAATGTATTATTTTTCTTATTAATGTTACTTTCAATAAAACATTTTTTCAGTAAATGTCAGATGAAGTATTGAAAAATATTTTTTCAATAATTTATTTTAGTAATTTACTCTCAAAACAATTTTTATTAGTCCAGCTTTTGACCTTCCGTGGTCCGCCAGTTGCCGACCGCTGGGTTAGACCATCAGGGCTGTGAGTTACATTTTTACGGGTTATTGTAAGTAAACTTACTAAAAAAGTCCAATAAGTCTCCAAAAATTTCAGACCATACATTTACCGAAAACGGTTCCTGAAATCGCGAATTATGTACGAAATTGTTTCGCACCAATAGTGATTATTATTATTCAAAATTCCATCCCACGTGAGGCAAAGTAGGTACTTTTCTTTCAAAACTACCAATGCAAGTCCACTCGCCGCTGAAAATCAATTTCAAGCAAGGATTGCACTCGCTGCAAATGATACAGATGCAGCAACTGTTCATTTAAAAATTGTCACACTTAGAGAAGCTAATGTTCTCTGCTATTTCGCGTGTCCTATTTTGAGAGTTTGTCTTAAACTCTACACATATATTGTCTATCGTATCTTTAAATGATAAAGCTCGTCAGAAGAGTACTTTTTTATCTTTCCTCGTATTTATAAAGATCTCTGTCGTTGGGGCGAAAAATGAATCTTATCAGTACTCCTCATATCTTTTCATTTTTCGATATTCATGTACTAAATCTATTGGTTTGTCGGCACAGCTTTGGCGTGCTAATATGAAACACCTTGCCAAATCACGTAGCTGATCTAAGTATATGTTCAAACCTCGATAAGTACAACTGTATATGGTTAGGATGTTCAAAATTGGCATAGCCCGCAATAAAACTGCCATATTTACTTTCTTCTTTCAACTTTATAACTAGACTATAGTGGTTGCTGACATGCCTATGTTTACACACGACACGTTGTAGGGAATATTGTAAACATAGAAAAGAGATGTCAGGTAGGAATTGCAGTGGACATTAATAAAAGAAAATGAATGACATTATACCAATTGATGTGTAACTGAAAGAGATGCAGATAAGTAGAATTTGAGCAAGTTGCCAGTATTGGACTTTAAAGAAAAATCAGAATTCTCTGAAATTTAGGAATGTGAATACGCTTGTTTAACGATATAGTTCCAACCAGGCACTTATAAAGCCGATCCCGATCTTTTGGCTGCCTAAACAACCTCTAAACCAGAGCCGGGTAATCTTTAATTTCGTAGGAGCCGATACTAGAGGTTAGTTTGAGTCACTTCATACCCTTCAATGAGTACGAGAGAGTAAGCAGTAATGACCCATATTGCTTTCTCTTTTTCTTCTCCCTTCCACTCCCATATCGGGCAAACTCGGCTCTTTTGACTCCCGAGTGCTCCTCAAGGTTAACCAAGTAGCTCCTCATTGATCCTGCGAGGGCAAACTCGGCTCTTTTGACTCCCGAGTGCTCCTCAAGGTTAACCAAGTAGCTCCTCATTGATTCTGCGAGTGCTAGTGAAATGATTCTTTGCTTTTGTTATCCCTTCCATTTCGTAGGTGAGTATTTAAGTATGCGAGAGAGGCTTCGCTCGTCTACGGGATGAAGGGGCTTGATATGGGAGTGGAAGGGAGAAGAAAAAGACAAAACAAAATTATTCATTACTGCTTACTCTCTCGTACTCATTGAAGGGTATGGAGTGACTCAAACTAACCTCACGTAGCGGCTCCTGCGAAGTTAAAGTTTGGCCGGCTCTTGTTTATACTACTCATAAACCATTTCTTAACTTAACAAGGGCGTATTCAAAACGTAGCAAATGACTACCGTCCCAAATGAAAACAAGAAAGAAGATACGTACATAATCACAGATAATTTACTGTGGACTATATCTATATACCCAACTATATCTCAATTTCTCGGTGTTCAGTTATTGTGAGCATACGAGGCATAAAAAGCAGAGATACATCTTTGCTAACACTAATGCCTTTTCTTTAATATGCTATCCATAACTGTGTAATGTCCAGCCGTTGTAGTAAAACTTAAAAATACAAACGGGTAATGGAAATTATATCTGTTAAAACGTTTTTGTTGTTCGTAAGTAATATCAAAATTTTTAATAAAATCCGTTTTAACGTGTTTGACTAGTCAGCAAGTAAATGCAGAGAATTAATTGGTCGTATTCGTAGGAAAAGATGCATGGTGGCATGATAATGTCATTGAGGGCCGCCGCCACCGTTATCTACCATCTTCAACAAGTCCGCTGCAAGTGCATTTCCTCTCGCTTGGCGGTAATGCATATTGCAGATCTTCGATAATGTCAGCTAGACGGCGCTGCGTCGACTTCTAGCTAATGTAGAATGTGTGTTTATGGTTATATTTTATTAAAAGGCTCGCTAATCATTCGCAGATAACGCAAAACTTCGCTTAATTATATGCTCGATAAAATCTCTCGCGGCCTTTTTATTAGGTCCAATCGCCTACGTATGTTTGTAAAGTAAGCAAGTTAAAAAGGTAAATAACCTCTGTTAAATTCTCTATAGTGAAAAGTGTTACATAAATAGGAGTTATACTATAAGTAGGTGTGTTTTGTGTTTACACGAATTTGCTGGAAATCATTAGGACTGCTCAATTTCTAGTGGATGTAGTCAGATTGTATTAATCAGAGTAGATGAAAATCATAATTTTTAACAGTATAAAAAAGCCGATTTAAATAAAAACAAAAATAACTGATTGTGAGTTTGAGTTTATTTATTCTCAATTTTTATCGACTACAAGTTATCAGTTCTGTATGACAATAAATAAAAGTAAAATTAAAATACTGGTATGCAAGGGAAGCAAAAGTAGGGAAAGAGGGAATATAAAGATAGGAGACGAAAAATTAGAAGAAGTGGCTGATTTTAGATATCTAGGAAGTCAGATAAGTTAGGACGGATGGAATAGTAGGGATATAAAGCAGAGGATAGCGCAGGGTCGTGTCGCCTTTAATAAAAAGAACGGTTAATTTAGAAATTCTAGAAAGATTGTTAAAGGAGTATTTAGAGCGCGGCGTTGTACGGGTGCGAAACATGGATAGTGGGCGCGGCGGTAAAGAAAAGGGTAGAAGCCTTCGAAATGTGGTGTTATAGGCGAATTATGAGGATAACGTGGGTAGAAGTTAAAAATAGGCGAGATAGGTTGGTAGGACACCTCAGGCATGAAGGTCTAGTCAGAGACATATTAGAGGCAGAAACAGGAGTTAGGAGGGGTAGAGGTAGACCTAGGTACACATTTCTTTAGTTGTAGGGTATGTTCATTTTATTAGCTTAGTATTTCATTTATATTTAAAACTGGAAAGTTAGATCTTCTCAAATTCCTGGGTAATAGATTGTTCAGACTTTAGAAATTTATGTTGATTTTGCATTCCTTTGTTTTTTTCCCATCACGTGTTGTAATCGGAAGAGGAGTATCGGTCAGGGCACCCTTTAGCACTCCTACTATCTTTATACATCCCCTAGTATCCATCTTCATGTTTCTTCAATTAACAATTTTCAACTAATAAACAACTGCCATTAAATATCTTACACTCTGTATGTAGTTAACCCATTTTAAAAGTATGGACGGAAAGCTTGAGGGTATAACTATCTTTCATGAGAATATTGTTGTTTTAGCTTTGTTTCTGTAAAATAGGCTTCCTTTTTCGCTTCCTACTGGTCTGTGCTATCTTTCTTAAACAAAATATAGTGAAAACTGTAAATTTTAGAAGTAGGAAAGCCTTATTAGGTTAAGTCTAACTGGAATCATAAGTTGAATTTAAAATCGTCATAATATATGGGATGTTCCTTTTAAAATAACGAAGTTAATGTCAACTTCCGGTATAACCGGATGGGTGGTCACCGTGAGCCACCCTGTATATACGTACATAAAAAAGTCCTGACACTCGCTCATCAACGCACAGGTCAAATCCCTGGACTTAGATAGCTGCGAGGCGTCAACTTGGGCACTTTTACCTACCAAATATTAAACACTTGCTTGCAAGGGTCTCCTTAAGGTTACGTTCCAATTCGATACCGAAAGTAGGTTGTCCACTCTGCGGTGTTATATTTACAGAGAGAAAAGGCTTTTCAGTAGGTAAAGAACATGCCCAATAAATGTATTAACCAGAATGCTTATGACTGCTTAGGATCATAAGGTTACGGTAGGAAAAGGCAACGCGAATGTCTTTTTGTTTGAGCGTTGTCCAATTGCGTACTTTTCAGTGCTCAATTGAGTTATTTTCTATTGTGTATGTGTATACCTGGCCACAGTAAGGGGTGGCTAATCCTCCCGATCTTCATTGGGTGACAAACTAGCCTTCGTCTGAAAGCTGAATCCTTGCATAGAGGTATTTAACTTAAATTCGTAATACTAATAATGTAGATGTATGATTCTTTGCGTATACGTAGGTATTAGTCCAGCGTAATTAGGTTTACACCTTAGAATTCAGCTATAATGAATGGATTTGAATGCTTCCAGATTTTGAATTTCTTATATGGTAAATTAAAAAGTTTACTGTTTGAAGTCTTTCTCTTTTATATATATTTTTAATGTTTGAAGATTATCGCAGCATCAGTTACACTAAATCAACTGAAAGATATCGCCGATCGTTGAAAAATGTCCCAAACAGACAAATAATATGCCTCTAAAAATTCGTCAAGAAAAGTTCCTTGCACATTATTAAGGAAGAATCTAGCTGATAATCATACTTCAATCATATACAAACGGCAGTTAATATTGAATTGTTGTTGCTGAAGATATTGAAGTGTTTTATTAACAGCTTGAACACCTGTCTATAGATTTTCTCAAACTAGCCAAAGGTATTCCCAAAAATAATTTACTCTAATAAAAAACCATGAGAATAAACATAACCAATGTGTAAGAAGCATAAAAAAAAGGAAGTTAATTCCGCCAATTACAGACCAAATTTTATTTGTAATACTCTTTATTTTTGTGACATTACATTGACATTGTATTACAAATAAAATTTGGTCAGTAGGTAATTGGCGAAATTAACTTCGTTTTCTTTTTATTTGGATACGAATACAGACGAGATTAGCTTCTTAACACACAAGTGTAAGAAGCATATTTTGTTTTTACATGCAATCACTTCAATTTCAGGTGTATAGAAATGGTAAAAATAAATTTGTTACACTATTTGAAAATCGTACAGATTTACAAGATGCTGCTGCTATTATCATTACTGATGGAAATGCTGCCGCAATAACATTTTGCAGTCTGGTATTTTGTGCTCCCAAAAATGTAGAAAATACAAATAATTTTCAAACCAATCATTTTTTTCGCTAATACTCTATAAAAAAACGTTGTAAAAATATAGCAAACATTATTTCCTTAAAATAAATATTTAAAAATACCGATAATTGCAATTTTAAATGGGTGAACATTTTAGTTTATAACATTAGAAACAAAAACAAAATCGTCAATGCCATTCATTATAGCTAGATTTCGAAATTTTTCATTTATTATGACTAATTGCACTGGACTATATATATATGGACTTGTAATGGGTGGTAATGCTCTGAATGTATGGGACGCAATTATAGCTGTTTTATCTCCTCAGTTAATAGTTAATTTCTAGAATTGGCTGACGATAAGACGACTAATAAAAGGACGGAAGTGTTTTATGCTTACCTTCGATATCTAATATATGCTGTCGTTTAATGGGAATTTTTAATTGAAAAAATGTTTTAACTAGTGTTGCAACGGCTAATTCACGTATTTTGATGTTAATACGGTAATCGTAATTCGTGATTATTATACGGTTTCTTGAGCAAACACCAAAGAGGAACAGAGAGAGTCCGCAGAATTTGCAAATGTTATGGTTTCTAAATAAAAATTTGACTGTCGTAAATTTTGTATATTAACTTTTGATTTTTTTAATTTATTATTTTGGCATCCACTGCATTTAGTTTTCACTTTTAAGATGTTATTCATTATTTTTGTTTTGTTTTAAACTATTATTAGATTTTCTGTTACTGGAATTTATTATTTAACGATTACGTTACTTTAAAGAATAAACTTTATTTGACTGACTTAATAATTAGTACGGATACCTACCTAAGCTACTACTCTATAGTGCAATCTACCCCGATAGCCATATTTACGTCAGATTTACGAAAAATTTACTATTCCTATCATCACGACATGTGTAAAGGTTGCTCACCTTGTGAACGTAAAAATTTGTAACATATTGTCTGCATTTCATGAATCATACGAATACTAAACACAAAGACAACTTTTCGTAAATTGAATTACATTCGTTATTTACTTAAATTAGACATATCATTTAAGACATTGAAGAGAAGAAACCTATGAGGCACATATGAAGGCAAGATTTACTATATTTACTAAATAATTGACGGTAAAAAATTTGATAGGCATATATTTGAAAATAATTAATTAAAATTTTTTAATCGTACACTTTGCTAAATGCTTATTTCAAAGTAATTACAATGAATTGTATTTATAATTGTATCCAATATTTTATACAATTTATTATATATTGTTTGAAATAAATTAGCAAACTGTATACAATTAAAATATTTTAATCAATTATTTTCGTATTTATTGGTATTACGTTATACAGTAGCTACATACATATACAAAAAAAATATTGTAGAATTAATGTTTTATATAAATTCCTTTTACATTTTTAAAGTATATTATGAAATTATATGAAACATATTATACCTATGGTTTTAACAAAAAGAATATAAAAATGATTAATTTATAAAAAATATGTTTAAATAAATCTATGTATATATATAAAGGTTATATTAATTTTTGGTATATCATATTCACTGTCACTGTTTTTCTGTGTTCATTTTCTTTGAAGTGATATAAAATTGCCCAAATCTTCTGACAAAACTTACTCCATATTTGACAATGATTTTAACATCTTCTCTTCAAAAGTACGAGGATGTTGTAGTATTATTAATGTTTTCCTGGATTCTGGATTATATGTGGTTGATAATATCCAGCTTCTCTACTGAATATATATTTGTTAGATCTTCATAGACTAGGTCTTGATTACTTGAATTATTAGCTTGCATTAGTGATGCTTTTGAAAAGCTATACTAACGCTTTAACAAAATTCCAGAGTCTTATGTTTAATAATAACTAAAAGAAAAGATTATTTTATAACATGAAGTTATTATTGAGACGATANATAAGTGGCATACTCTCTTTAAGCAAGGCAGGGACTCACTTGAAGACGACCCACGGTCAACCCGGCCGATCGAAGTGACCACTCCGGAAATCATTCAAAAAGTCGAATAATTAATACTGGAAGATGCCCAACTTAAGAAGAAACAGTTCGCAGAAATGGCAAGAGTGTCAGATACAACCATTTTTAAAATTCTTTACGATCATCTTGACATGACTACAGTCAGTGCAAGATGGATGCCGAGAATACTCACTCCGCCTGAAAAACAACAGCGTGTGGAGTGTACTCGAGCGTTTTTGGATCTTTGTAGTGAAGATAACGATGGAGTATTGACTCGAATTGTTACTGGTTACTGGGGACGAAACTTGGGTTCATCATTATGAACCTGAGTCCAAACAGGATTCTATGCAGTGGCACAAAAAAACCACACCATGACCCAAGAAGTTTTAGGTGTCACAGTCGGTTCGGAAAATCATGGCGACAATGTTTTGGGGACTCAGAAGGGATCTTGTTGATAGATTGTAAAGATAAAAGTGTCTCCATAACCAGAGAATACTATGCTTCAATCCTAGAGCGGTTAAAGGAAGAAATCAAAGAAGAAAATTGACTAAAGGTGTCTTCCTTCGGCACTACAACGCGCCTGTTCACAAAACCTGCGTATTTTTCATACAGACAAAACAAAAGTATACGTAAGTTAATTGAAAGATCGGAAAAATGTATAAGTGTAGCAGGTGAATATATTGAAAAGGAAAAATAAATTCGTACTTTTATTTCCACTTCTTACCTCCCATTCCAGGAACATAAAACGCCCCCTCGTATATATCATGGCGTTCTTCCTTAACGCAACCTAATGATTCCAGCGGCCGTCCGTTTATGCCCGAATATTAACTTTAAAAACACATCCAAAACTTCAAAAAATTAGTGTTTTTCAATTAAATGACAATATTTTGGAAATTGAAGGTTAGGCGCGTTAATTTGTTTCATCTTTTATTTGTTAAATGTTTTATTACTTGTTATCGTGAGAGGACATAGCTACAACAGTTATTACAAGAAACAAAACAAATAGCAGAACTCAATAAAAAATAGTAAAATAGCATTTTGAAACATAAACAAGAAATTCTCAAGTTTCCATACAACTGAATGCGTCATATAATGTGCAAATTAGTCTGTCTTTGCATTGTACACTACTTAATATATCACAATACCTAAATTGTATAATCTTGTGTGCCGACTGAGGTACTTCAAAAACTTACCTCAACTGGGATAGCCTCTAATTCTTCCAATGATAATCTAATTCAGAATTGTTTAGGCTGACCCTATTTTGACTATCCTGATGAGGAACTCAATAGATAACCGTTTGATTGTCGTAAATTTTGGAAAACCGTATTAGGACCTAATACACAAAACATGCTATTCATTTGAACGTAACAATTAATTTGAACGATTAACACCTTATTCAATGTTCATATCGACGCAAGTATTCACAATTGCTCTTTCGAATGCAAGAAAGAGCTAGGTACCTATTCAACTTTCACAACTCCTTGTAACTATTTATTAACTAGTAGAATATGTAACAACGACAAGCACATAAACTAATCGTAAGTTACCAATAAGATAATGAATGCCGTAATGTTGGTAAAAGCGCTTGTTGTGTTACTACGGATAGTAAATGGCGGCTGCAGCATATTACCTTATTGATATATGATCCGTTCGAATTCTTCCCGAAACTATCTGGAGCGTGTAATTATTAAGTTCATTTAATTAAACTGCCGGAGAACTACTACGTCATAGAGATTGCATACATGAACGAATTTTGAAATACAAGAGAATGTCAAAAAGTAATGTCAACTGGAAAATTATTATTGGACTACTATGATAAGCAGTATGACTCAATAAGTAAATAATTCGGATTGCAACTTCGTCGGTTTTTTTTAAAATTTTTTATCCTTTAACCACGCTTCTTTACTAGACATATGGATCCTTATGGCATCTAGTTAACACTCTCAAAAGCTTGCTACTTATTTCAGAAACACCCTGTACTTTTTATTATACTCAATGGAGAAAATAAGTGTATGGCAATTACTTTTTTTACATAATTTTTTGTCAATTAATAATCAGCTGTGAGCTGTGGATCGCATTTTAAATTGCAGACAGTAACAACGCTAATTAGAAAGTACAATAATAAAATATTAATGTCACATTCGCATAGGCAGCCCAACATACTTGGCGACAAAGAAGACCAAGTTTCTAGACGACATAAAACTGGATCATTCTAGAATATGGCCAGCCTCTATAAATTGTTGTTACGAGATCAAACAATGAGTTAGTACGAGTCAGACAGTTCGGGGTGATACTAAGCAAAGAAGTGACAATGTATACTTAAAATGCTCAACTGATACCTAACTAATAATAGAAATGTTAATCAGACAATAAATTATTAAGTAAAAGTAGTAATACCTAATCTGAGGAAGGTGTTTAAATACGTGGCAATATTATTGAGTTCAATGCCCATAATTCGCAGTGTAAGGGTTTTGAGCCGAGGATTTAATAAGCTGCAATTTTAGGATGCAATTTTCTTCAATTTAAGGGTTTCTTGTTATGGGATAATTAATGTGATAATTAACAACAAAATAATATTTACAAAATTCTTATCATTTGGTTATACATTAATTCAGCTCGGTCAACTAGGTAGGCACTTAATTATTATTACGTAGTTATTCGATGGTCGATATTGGGTATTTACGATCATCTATTGTTTTAATAGATTCGTGCTTCTTATATTTGTGTTACACATGATTGACAGATATGAATTAGTTTGTTAATTTTATTTTTTCTTAATTTTCAGAAAGGAGTATGTCAGACTAAGCAGTCTTTTTAAAGGTAAGATAAGATAAGATAAGTTTTTTCATTGCCCTTAATATGCTATGTTTATATTTTTAACAACTTTATATTGATTTGTCCATTTTTTTTAATGAAGTTTACCAATAAGGGGCCGTTCATAAAAAATATTCCCATATGGGAGGTAGGGAGGAGCATTCCTTACTTTAACCGTATCTAAGTGATTCCCATATATATATAACATTGCACGTAGGGTTGCCATCTATATCTTCTTATAAAGTATTGTAAATTAAAGCTTTATATTATCCGGAAAGTAGGTAAAAACTGTCTTCACCTGAATAGTCATCAACTAATGACCTTGTTAACCTAACCTAACCTAACCCAACCTTGTTAAGCCTTATGCACACACGCCAAAGCAACATAGTTGCGTCAGAATGGAATGAGATGACTCCTTGGAGAGTGGAGGAAACTACCATAGCGCCTGAGGGTTATCAAGGCGAGTAACCCCCAGGTTCGAATTTATCAAAACCCTTAAACGCTCAACTCAAAAAATTCTACGCTACGAAGCGAGTGTCCCGTCGCACAGTCCTCTAACACAGCATGCAGGATGTGTCGAAGAATCGAAGCTAAACTCCTGGCGCTCATCAGCTACTCCGGAGGACCCCTCGCTGATTGAGATCCATTTTGCCGTATACGCACTATCTTCGGGCATCATTCAGCCTCATGGCTCACCCAAACTGCTATTCTTCTCGCTTAACTTGAGCAGGCCCCCTCATGGGTCGGACCATACACGTATGATTGCTTTGTTTTGTCCAGCATGCTTCACGTTGGTATCTACTCCTCTGTGACCCCACCCGATGCGTACCACCAAGACAGTTACTTTGCCTTGGTCTTGAATGTAGAATTGACTGCCCAGAGGATCACTAACTTTTCGGGGCTTATTGAGGCCCCCGTGCGATTATCACTAAAACTGCAGGTGACCGCACCGAGAGGGCCTCCCTATCGACGGGCATGCTTTATTATGGGGGTAGTTAGACCCCACGTATGTGCTGAGCTTACAACGCATTCGGATGCACCCCACCTCGACAATATGAGGGCCCTGGGGGGGAAAGCAATAGAAAAATTTAATTTCTTCACTATACTTTCTGGTTACAGTGCTCTAAGCTTAACAGCGGCATGTTTTTTTCGCGTAGAAAATACGCTGTTTGTTTATTTTTATATTATTATTGTTACTAATTATGAATGAATAATAATAAATAGAGTGAAGGAATTATTTTATGTTTAATCGATAGTAAAATTTTACTCGTATATTGCGTAATTCTCGTTTCGTTGCTGCTGGGCGATGACGTAGAGATTGAAAGGGTGTGCGATAGCTATTAGTCGGTGCTAATTTAACGTGTGTCGAATCGCTTAAAATAAATCATCCAAGTATAATGATGGCGGTCAATTTAGTCCCCTTGCTTAATTGTCAATATGCGATTATAACGAACGTGACGTTGCTGTTGGCATACATATATCATCCAGCGAGTGGATTTGTGGTTGCCCCGTGTGCTCAAAACTCGTTTATTCGCGTTTATGTAACGAGGGCTCTTTTAAATAAAAATGCATATGCAGTTAATAATAATAACATTATCTTAACGCAATTTTTTACGTACATATGTATTTAAAGATGTGACCATAATCGGAACATGTGTTTTATCATTCAAATAACGAAGTATTTTATAAGAGAAAAATAATGATATGGCTGATTTCCACATGAGCGTTACCTAGCGAAACAGCGTCGCGCAGCGAAACATGGCGGAGTTTTGCTTAAATAAATTCCTTACATGATATTCTCATGAGTATTAATACGCGGCTCTGTTCCAAGTATCCTGTATGAACAGTATACAGTCCATTTCAATTTGTTGGAATTGTGACCTTGAAGAAATCTGCGCGAAGAATACACACTAGGCATGAGCAAGACAGAAATAGTTGGAACAAGCTTGAACGAGCAGAGTTCTCGATGGGCGGCCTTAGAAGATCGGCTAGAAATGTACAGTACTAGACTAAAATGTTTAGCAATTTCTTTAAACAAAAATGTATATAAATTAACAACAGAAAACAAAGCAAAAGTTTAAAGGTGTGTAGAGCGTTAAGTTAATTCACTTGTTATTATTTTCGGCTAAATATGGTTTTAAATAAAGCATATTCTTAAATTTTACCGAGGTAGTTTAAATAATTTTGCAAATGGTACTGTACACTTTTGTCTAGCTCTCGCTCGACGATCGTTGAAGAAATGAGCTCCGTAGACAAATATGAATGAATTTGGAATTATGCTACGGCGCATCCTAATAAAGAGAAGGGACATATCTCTAACTTCCTGAAACGAACAGTACTTGTTTGTTATTTCTTTATTTTTTTTTTTGCGATGGTGGTATCAAAAATAACTGCAAGTATTTCGACAATATAAGGGTTTATATATATATCGATCTAACTTGGTGTTATTCCAGGGAAAATTGGCGCGAAGTAATATACTTCAATTGCCCACGCAATATGATACGTGATTGTCAGAAACCGGAATCATGAACAGGACCGTATCTAAAACTAAAGACGCTGCAAAACACATCCGTTTTGATATTTTAAACAATGTATAATATTTTTTTTTTTAACTGTCAACGTTGATGTGTTTAACACGTGGTTTTTAATTTGTTAATTTTATTTTCATTATTTTATATTTAGAACTGTGATTTTAATTGCCATATTTCATTCTGGCTATTTTTGAAACGGAGTTCCTTATCGCACGTTACGGCGGAAAGCAGCTAAGCAGCAGATGAATTTCTTATTATTCTCTAGTTTTTAATCAAAACTTTCTCAGAGTTTGTTTTGGCAAAAAAAGGGTGTTTAAACAAAAACATTCATTTGGCGCAAAAAAACAGGACCTTTTTTTTCTTCAACTTATTTCATGTTCCATTAGCTAAACTCGCAACATTTCGATTTAATTAACTATTAACCTGATCCTTCAGGTATCACTTTAATTATTTACAAATCCAGTCTATCGCAGTCATCTTTGAACTGTTCTCTAAACAAAAGGCAAATATCTTTCCTTAATTGTATTTATTGGATTTACATTATTTTATTATGTATATGAAAAGATGATTGATGGTATTTGTCCGAATTTTCCTGTATCAAGTCGTAAGATGATGACGCCCTTTGGTGGTTACATGTAATAGAATATCCCTGTTTCTGGTTCTTAATTCAACACTAATGTATAATCAGGATTTTTGTAAATAAATTCAGTTCATGGTTGCTCAAGGTTTCTTTTTTACCGTTTATGACTTTGCTTGCGCAAAAGCAAATAGAAAATATAAAAAATAGAATATAACAGCAGACAGGAGTAATAAAAGGGAGATGAAAAAGAAATACATTAGTTTGCTGATTTGTTTATATGAAAAGGTTAGAAGCGTTCGAAAAGAGGTGTTACAGGCGAATGATGAGGATACCGTGGTTAGAGAAGGTTCGAAATGAAGAGGTATTAGAAAGAGTAAGAGAACAGAGGACTCTCTGGAAGTCAATAAGAAATAGGCGAGTTAGGTTGGTAGGACACCTTCTCAGGCATGAAGGTTTAGTCAGACGTATTAGTGGCAGAAACGAAAGTTAGGAGGGATAGAGGTAGAACTAGATTAGATTACTGTTCACAAATAGTTGAAGGATATGGGTTGTTCCAGCTTTGGGGAAATGTGAAGATTAGCGCAGAATAGGAAAGAGTGGAGGTGCGTGTCCAACCAGTCAGGGCTGACGACCTTATGATGATGATTAGACAGTAAATACAATGCGTTTTTAAAAAGCCATTGGCTTAAAAAACAAAAAATAAATAAACACAAGCAGATAAACATTATCTCTAATGACAAGATAAAACCTTTTAATTAACTGGAGAAACCATGTGATTTCTTAAAATAAATAGATAATGATGTGATAACAAATCCGAATTCGTAGCAAGCTGTGCTCTATGTTAAGTCTCGGGCCTTGCAAACGCTGTATCCTGTTTGAACTTGTGAACTAAATCATGATTTGCTCATTCAATAAGATAAACAACATTATACACTATCTCTTTAATTTCATACTCTCAATTTCAATTACTTGAAAACGGCCCGTGAGATTCATCATAATTTTACAAAGTATATTTATTTTGTAATGGTCGCTGATTTTCGGTATCTACAGTCAGATAATTTAGGATGGAAGGAGTAGTAGAGATATAAAACAGGATAGTGCAGGGTCGAGTCGCCTTTAATAAAACAAAAACATGTGTGCAATTCACACGTGGTAGAAGTGAAACCTTCAAAAATTTTGGTTTCAAGATCGCGACAATATTCTGCATTCGTTTTCGGCATATTTGAAGAATTGTATTTTAAAAATGATGAAAAAACTCTACAAACATGTAATACGTACACGTATACAAAATACCACGGTTGTTGTGATACCTTTCCTCAAGCTTTGTACTACGCATCTTACTACAATTTGTAATTAAATTCACGAAGTTTTTGTCGTAAATGTTTCATTCAAATTGTAGGAATTTGTCTGAGCTCCTGTCGATATTTCTCCTACAATTTACCTCTACAATTTTATAGTCAAATTTTAGTTAACTTTACTACAAATTTGAATTACATTTCTACAAAATGACCAACAACGTTGTATTAATTTTTTATGTGCACTATTCTAACGTAGGTCTACCTCTACTCCTCTCGACTCCTATTTCTGATTTTAATATGTCTCTAACTAGCCCTTCATGCCTAGCAACATATCTCGCCTATTTCGTAATACCTTCCATTAGTGTCCGACCGAAAGTTCGGTTTCGGTTTCGGTCGAGTTTCGGTTTAGTTTCGGTTTCGGCGGCAAACCTGCCGAAACTGCGTTCGGGAGTTCTTGCGCTCTGCTCGGTCATGTTCGGCGCGTTAAATTCCATCCAAGCGAAGTATTTTAAGTATTTTTAAGGCGCAATTAAAGTTTTTCCTTACATGAGGGGTTGTTACGTTGATTTTGATTTGATTATCAATAAGTGAAAATGTCAAAGACTGCAGAGCTATGTGATTTAATGATAAAAAAATCAAACTGACTGATTATAATAACGTTTTCTTTATTTTTCTCTCAAAACATGATCCTTATAAGGAAGTTTCGGTTTCGGTTTCGACCGAAACTGAGACCGTTGCCGAAATTCGGTTTCGGTTTCGGTCGTAAAAACTAGTTTCGGTCGGACACTACCTNTGAAAAGTAATTAAAATTATTTTAATTTTTGCAATAAGTGAAATGTGTGAGAAATATTTTTAAAATTAAAAGCTCAGACTCTACTCTTTTTAAAGAACACACGGTGGTGAGTTTGTGCTTCAATTTGTTTGTTTGCTGACCACTTATTTGTACCTTCCGCCAAACAAAGATGTGAAGAGTATCTTAATTATTTTCAAAACAGATGAATTACAATTGTAAACAACAAAATTCCATATGGTCTGCGGTAATAACGTTCGTTTTGAGAGTTTTAGTCAACACATCCAGTTAGAGCCACTTTTGACTCATTTGCGGCTTATAAAATCCACTCAGTGCACTTCCTGGGCAAAGCAGCACAGCAGCAGCCGTTGCTGAATAATGAAATCTTGTGCCGCGTTTTGTTGTACCGCGTTGCGGTGATGCCAAGTTTCTTTTTCTACAAGTAGTGGTGTGAGGGGACGGAACGGTCGCTTGTCGGCCAGACAGCAACAGTCAGCCTCTGCTTGAACATAACTTGAGCGGCACTATGTAAAGATACCTGTTCATGTCTCTATGAACAAGCCGGCCATTGTTTGCACGTCTGAAGAAACGAAGTGCTTCAAAATACTTTCTAAGCTAAGCAAGCGTGTAAATACTACTGTGGTAATACCGCCACCTGCACGGCGGTTTTTGTTATTATAAATAGATGAATTTACACCATAATTTGTCTAAATGAATATAAACTATTTATTATTATTTTGAAGAATTTTTGGTAATTATTAATATTTTAACAATCACCGTTGATTGAACGTCTCTCCATTTCATGTTTTGCACTTACAAAATTATATAAAAAATTGTTATAAAAATCATGTAGTTGCTGGCGATACTAATATTAATACATAAATCATTGATAATTTGAATTATGAATATCTAGAAAAAGTTGTGGAAAATCACTACATTCCATACATAAATCTGCGTACTATTCCGCATGTTTAGACTTATGTACGTGTTTGGTACAGCAACATTTATTAGATAGGTTGCATTAGTTTCTTTGATGGTTAGTGTGATGTCAGGTCTATTATGATTAGCTGTTTTGTCTGTAATTATATCTCTATTCCAATAAAACTTGGCTAAGTATTTTTTTTAATAGATTTTGTAATTTGTATTTAGAGTACGGCTCTATCAGATCTATGAGTTTGAACTATTTAGCAACATTATTATGCCTATCGGTATATTATCGGCTGGCTAAAACTGAGCAAGCGCCAGTGATGTGATCAATTGTTTCACGAGATGTGTTGCATGCTCGGCATGTGTCTGATGAAATTGTGGGATTTTTAATAATATATTTTTCATACTTTTTTGTTTTTATTATTTTGTCCTGAATCGCTATCATGAATCCCTCAGTTTCTGAAAATATATTTATTTTCTTTAACCACATATTAGAAGCATCTTTATCAATATGTTCCTGCTGTTGTTGGTTCGGGTATTTTCTATGAAGCATATTTCCATTTTAAATTTTTCTTTCATAATTTGGTCCTGAGGATTAAAATCCGTATCATTAAGATATACTGATAAACCAGAGGTTGAAATGATTGAATTATATAATGCACTATCAGCACTTGCTCCGGTTTTCTCAGTTTTCAGTAGTTAACTTTAAGCAGGTGAAAACAGGTTAATGCCTCACTCACATCTTTTGGGAAACCAATTTTCTGTTCTTAAATTTTATAGAGTACTTCTTGCCCTGAAATATGATAGGTGATTATTTATTTCGATGTATCACTCCTATTTGGTTAGATAATCTTTGTTGACCTATAAAATTAAGTTTAGGATAATTTTCAGGGAATTTTCTATGCAAACGTGGTCTATAGCCCGTTAAATTGGTTTCCAGTTAAGTCACTTCGTAGTAGCAGCGAAGAAGTTGTCTATTTATGTCATCAGTCCATTTCATCCGCTGCCTATTATTAATTGTGTCATCTCTTATTGTAACTTTTTTGGAAGTTCATTAACAATTAATAAATCAAAACAATAAAACAACTTAATTTTAGTAATATAACTGATACAAATTTGAACGAATGATACTGTTGTCGATGGTTCATATCATATACGAGGCTGCGTTTTTAAGTTTTAATGGATAGATAGGTCATTAGTGAGGGTACTTCCTCAAGTCATTACTAATTAAGCAACTCATTATTAGTATAAATACCAAGTTTTATCGTAATTAAGTCAGTAGTCTTTGAACTATCGGCGACGAAACAAGTCAATCGGGAACAAATTGTGAAATATGAAGAAAATCCAGTACCGCACTGTTATAAAGTTCCTTACCAAGCAAGAAAAATCAGTTCAAACCATACTGGAAGAGATGTCACCCTTTTACACAGGGACTCTTGCTCAGGTAAAACCATGGTTTATAAGTGGCATACTCTCTTTAAGCAAGGCAGGGACTCACTTGAAGACGACCCACGGTCAACCCGGCCGATCGAAGTGACCACTCCGGAAATCATTCAAAAAGTCGAATAATTAATACTGGAAGATGCCCAACTTAAGAAGAAACAGTTCGCAGAAATGGCAAGAGTGTCAGATACAACCATTTTTAAAATTCTTTACGATCATCTTGACATGACTACAGTCAGTGCAAGATGGATGCCGAGAATACTCACTCCGCCTGAAAAACAACAGCGTGTGGAGTGTACTCGAGCGTTTTTGGATCTTTGTAGTGAAGATAACGATGGAGTATTGACTCGAATTGTTACTGGTTACTGGGGACGAAACTTGGGTTCATCATTATGAACCTGAGTCCAAACAGGATTCTATGCAGTGGCACAAAAAAACCACACCATGACCCAAGAAGTTTTAGGTGTCACAGTCGGTTCGGAAAATCATGGCGACAATGTTTTGGGGACTCAGAAGGGATCTTGTTGATAGATTGTAAAGATAAAAGTGTCTCCATAACCAGAGAATACTATGCTTCAATCCTAGAGCGGTTAAAGGAAGAAATCAAAGAAGAAAATTGACTAAAGGTGTCTTCCTTCGGCACTACAACGCGCCTGTTCACAAAACCTGCGTATTTTTCATACAGACAAAACAAAAGTATACGTAAGTTAATTGAAAGATCGGAAAAATGTATAAGTGTAGCAGGTGAATATATTGAAAAGGAAAAATAAATTCGTACTTTTATTTCCACTTCTTACCTCCCATTCCAGGAACATAAAACGCCCCCTCGTATATATCATGGCGTTCTTCCTTAACGCAACCTAATGATTCCAGCGGCCGTCCGTTTATGCCCGAATATTAACTTTAAAAACACATCCAAAACTTCAAAAAATTAGTGTTTTTCAATTAAATGACAATATTTTGGAAATTGAAGGTTAGGCGCGTTAATTTGTTTCATCTTTTATTTGTTAAATGTTTTATTACTTGTTATCGTGAGAGGACATAGCTACAACAGTTATTACAAGAAACAAAACAAATAGCAGAACTCAATAAAAAATAGTAAAATAGCATTTTGAAACATAAACAAGAAATTCTCAAGTTTCCATACAACTGAATGCGTCATATAATGTGCAAATTAGTCTGTCTTTGCATTGTACACTACTTAATATATCACAATACCTAAATTGTATAATCTTGTGTGCCGACTGAGGTACTTCAAAAACTTACCTCAACTGGGATAGCCTCTAATTCTTCCAATGATAATCTAATTCAGAATTGTTTAGGCTGACCCTATTTTGACTATCCTGATGAGGAACTCAATAGATAACCGTTTGATTGTCGTAAATTTTGGAAAACCGTATTAGGACCTAATACACAAAACATGCTATTCATTTGAACGTAACAATTAATTTGAACGATTAACACCTTATTCAATGTTCATATCGACGCAAGTATTCACAATTGCTCTTTCGAATGCAAGAAAGAGCTAGGTACCTATTCAACTTTCACAACTCCTTGTAACTATTTATTAACTAGTAGAATATGTAACAACGACAAGCACATAAACTAATCGTAAGTTACCAATAAGATAATGAATGCCGTAATGTTGGTAAAAGCGCTTGTTGTGTTACTACGGATAGTAAATGGCGGCTGCAGCATATTACCTTATTGATATATGATCCGTTCGAATTCTTCCCGAAACTATCTGGAGCGTGTAATTATTAAGTTCATTTAATTAAACTGCCGGAGAACTACTACGTCATAGAGATTGCATACATGAACGAATTTTGAAATACAAGAGAATGTCAAAAAGTAATGTCAACTGGAAAATTATTATTGGACTACTATGATAAGCAGTATGACTCAATAAGTAAATAATTCGGATTGCAACTTCGTCGGTTTTTTTTAAAATTTTTTATCCTTTAACCACGCTTCTTTACTAGACATATGGATCCTTATGGCATCTAGTTAACACTCTCAAAAGCTTGCTACTTATTTCAGAAACACCCTGTACTTTTTATTATACTCAATGGAGAAAATAAGTGTATGGCAATTACTTTTTTTACATAATTTTTTGTCAATTAATAATCAGCTGTGAGCTGTGGATCGCATTTTAAATTGCAGACAGTAACAACGCTAATTAGAAAGTACAATAATAAAATATTAATGTCACATTCGCATAGGCAGCCCAACATACTTGGCGACAAAGAAGACCAAGTTTCTAGACGACATAAAACTGGATCATTCTAGAATATGGCCAGCCTCTATAAATTGTTGTTACGAGATCAAACAATGAGTTAGTACGAGTCAGACAGTTCGGGGTGATACTAAGCAAAGAAGTGACAATGTATACTTAAAATGCTCAACTGATACCTAACTAATAATAGAAATGTTAATCAGACAATAAATTATTAAGTAAAAGTAGTAATACCTAATCTGAGGAAGGTGTTTAAATACGTGGCAATATTATTGAGTTCAATGCCCATAATTCGCAGTGTAAGGGTTTTGAGCCGAGGATTTAATAAGCTGCAATTTTAGGATGCAATTTTCTTCAATTTAAGGGTTTCTTGTTATGGGATAATTAATGTGATAATTAACAACAAAATAATATTTACAAAATTCTTATCATTTGGTTATACATTAATTCAGCTCGGTCAACTAGGTAGGCACTTAATTATTATTACGTAGTTATTCGATGGTCGATATTGGGTATTTACGATCATCTATTGTTTTAATAGATTCGTGCTTCTTATATTTGTGTTACACATGATTGACAGATATGAATTAGTTTGTTAATTTTATTTTTTCTTAATTTTCAGAAAGGAGTATGTCAGACTAAGCAGTCTTTTTAAAGGTAAGATAAGATAAGATAAGTTTTTTCATTGCCCTTAATATGCTATGTTTATATTTTTAACAACTTTATATTGATTTGTCCATTTTTTTTAATGAAGTTTACCAATAAGGGGCCGTTCATAAAAAATATTCCCATATGGGAGGTAGGGAGGAGCATTCCTTACTTTAACCGTATCTAAGTGATTCCCATATATATATAACATTGCACGTAGGGTTGCCATCTATATCTTCTTATAAAGTATTGTAAATTAAAGCTTTATATTATCCGGAAAGTAGGTAAAAACTGTCTTCACCTGAATAGTCATCAACTAATGACCTTGTTAACCTAACCTAACCTAACCCAACCTTGTTAAGCCTTATGCACACACGCCAAAGCAACATAGTTGCGTCAGAATGGAATGAGATGACTCCTTGGAGAGTGGAGGAAACTACCATAGCGCCTGAGGGTTATCAAGGCGAGTAACCCCCAGGTTCGAATTTATCAAAACCCTTAAACGCTCAACTCAAAAAATTCTACGCTACGAAGCGAGTGTCCCGTCGCACAGTCCTCTAACACAGCATGCAGGATGTGTCGAAGAATCGAAGCTAAACTCCTGGCGCTCATCAGCTACTCCGGAGGACCCCTCGCTGATTGAGATCCATTTTGCCGTATACGCACTATCTTCGGGCATCATTCAGCCTCATGGCTCACCCAAACTGCTATTCTTCTCGCTTAACTTGAGCAGGCCCCCTCATGGGTCGGACCATACACGTATGATTGCTTTGTTTTGTCCAGCATGCTTCACGTTGGTATCTACTCCTCTGTGACCCCACCCGATGCGTACCACCAAGACAGTTACTTTGCCTTGGTCTTGAATGTAGAATTGACTGCCCAGAGGATCACTAACTTTTCGGGGCTTATTGAGGCCCCCGTGCGATTATCACTAAAACTGCAGGTGACCGCACCGAGAGGGCCTCCCTATCGACGGGCATGCTTTATTATGGGGGTAGTTAGACCCCACGTATGTGCTGAGCTTACAACGCATTCGGATGCACCCCACCTCGACAATATGAGGGCCCTGGGGGGGAAAGCAATAGAAAAATTTAATTTCTTCACTATACTTTCTGGTTACAGTGCTCTAAGCTTAACAGCGGCATGTTTTTTTCGCGTAGAAAATACGCTGTTTGTTTATTTTTATATTATTATTGTTACTAATTATGAATGAATAATAATAAATAGAGTGAAGGAATTATTTTATGTTTAATCGATAGTAAAATTTTACTCGTATATTGCGTAATTCTCGTTTCGTTGCTGCTGGGCGATGACGTAGAGATTGAAAGGGTGTGCGATAGCTATTAGTCGGTGCTAATTTAACGTGTGTCGAATCGCTTAAAATAAATCATCCAAGTATAATGATGGCGGTCAATTTAGTCCCCTTGCTTAATTGTCAATATGCGATTATAACGAACGTGACGTTGCTGTTGGCATACATATATCATCCAGCGAGTGGATTTGTGGTTGCCCCGTGTGCTCAAAACTCGTTTATTCGCGTTTATGTAACGAGGGCTCTTTTAAATAAAAATGCATATGCAGTTAATAATAATAACATTATCTTAACGCAATTTTTTACGTACATATGTATTTAAAGATGTGACCATAATCGGAACATGTGTTTTATCATTCAAATAACGAAGTATTTTATAAGAGAAAAATAATGATATGGCTGATTTCCACATGAGCGTTACCTAGCGAAACAGCGTCGCGCAGCGAAACATGGCGGAGTTTTGCTTAAATAAATTCCTTACATGATATTCTCATGAGTATTAATACGCGGCTCTGTTCCAAGTATCCTGTATGAACAGTATACAGTCCATTTCAATTTGTTGGAATTGTGACCTTGAAGAAATCTGCGCGAAGAATACACACTAGGCATGAGCAAGACAGAAATAGTTGGAACAAGCTTGAACGAGCAGAGTTCTCGATGGGCGGCCTTAGAAGATCGGCTAGAAATGTACAGTACTAGACTAAAATGTTTAGCAATTTCTTTAAACAAAAATGTATATAAATTAACAACAGAAAACAAAGCAAAAGTTTAAAGGTGTGTAGAGCGTTAAGTTAATTCACTTGTTATTATTTTCGGCTAAATATGGTTTTAAATAAAGCATATTCTTAAATTTTACCGAGGTAGTTTAAATAATTTTGCAAATGGTACTGTACACTTTTGTCTAGCTCTCGCTCGACGATCGTTGAAGAAATGAGCTCCGTAGACAAATATGAATGAATTTGGAATTATGCTACGGCGCATCCTAATAAAGAGAAGGGACATATCTCTAACTTCCTGAAACGAACAGTACTTGTTTGTTATTTCTTTATTTTTTTTTTTGCGATGGTGGTATCAAAAATAACTGCAAGTATTTCGACAATATAAGGGTTTATATATATATCGATCTAACTTGGTGTTATTCCAGGGAAAATTGGCGCGAAGTAATATACTTCAATTGCCCACGCAATATGATACGTGATTGTCAGAAACCGGAATCATGAACAGGACCGTATCTAAAACTAAAGACGCTGCAAAACACATCCGTTTTGATATTTTAAACAATGTATAATATTTTTTTTTTTAACTGTCAACGTTGATGTGTTTAACACGTGGTTTTTAATTTGTTAATTTTATTTTCATTATTTTATATTTAGAACTGTGATTTTAATTGCCATATTTCATTCTGGCTATTTTTGAAACGGAGTTCCTTATCGCACGTTACGGCGGAAAGCAGCTAAGCAGCAGATGAATTTCTTATTATTCTCTAGTTTTTAATCAAAACTTTCTCAGAGTTTGTTTTGGCAAAAAAAGGGTGTTTAAACAAAAACATTCATTTGGCGCAAAAAAACAGGACCTTTTTTTTCTTCAACTTATTTCATGTTCCATTAGCTAAACTCGCAACATTTCGATTTAATTAACTATTAACCTGATCCTTCAGGTATCACTTTAATTATTTACAAATCCAGTCTATCGCAGTCATCTTTGAACTGTTCTCTAAACAAAAGGCAAATATCTTTCCTTAATTGTATTTATTGGATTTACATTATTTTATTATGTATATGAAAAGATGATTGATGGTATTTGTCCGAATTTTCCTGTATCAAGTCGTAAGATGATGACGCCCTTTGGTGGTTACATGTAATAGAATATCCCTGTTTCTGGTTCTTAATTCAACACTAATGTATAATCAGGATTTTTGTAAATAAATTCAGTTCATGGTTGCTCAAGGTTTCTTTTTTACCGTTTATGACTTTGCTTGCGCAAAAGCAAATAGAAAATATAAAAAATAGAATATAACAGCAGACAGGAGTAATAAAAGGGAGATGAAAAAGAAATACATTAGTTTGCTGATTTGTTTATATGAAAAGGTTAGAAGCGTTCGAAAAGAGGTGTTACAGGCGAATGATGAGGATACCGTGGTTAGAGAAGGTTCGAAATGAAGAGGTATTAGAAAGAGTAAGAGAACAGAGGACTCTCTGGAAGTCAATAAGAAATAGGCGAGTTAGGTTGGGTGTCGAAGAATCGAAG
>NW_020438910.1:392837-400239 GCF_000699045.2 Agrilus planipennis | reverse complement strand
ATGATTTATTTAAAGTGAGTACAATACTGTTAATATATCACTATTCACTGCGCTATTTATTTCACTGCTATCACTGTCAATTTATTTCTGGATTCACTTCTGCAACGGTCAATTTATTTCTTCCTCTTTTCGGCGATCGTCTCTTCCTTTAAATACTCTTTTGTTTACTTCCGGAAACCTTCTTGAAAACATCCGGATAGTTTATTTTTTCTTTGAACTGCTTTCCCAGAACGCAGGTATGACACACACATTTACAAATACGGCGCACATGAAGAAAGGCGCCCGCGACTAGTCGGCGAATCGGTAAGCCGTTCACGCACACGTGTGTCCGATCGCACACAAACACACTCGTGCTCGCTACAATAGGGTCACATTGATCTACATATTAATTTTATACCACCAATAGTTATTGTTCTGTTTTCATAGACATGAGTGTATGTGTTTACAGGATATCTTTTATAGAAAGCGACCCAGTACCATGAGAATTGAATTATATTATCTCCCTCTCTAATTAGGATATTAAAAGCGTAATAACTAACCTGCAGTAGGTATCTACCTACTGCGGGCCGCGCCTGAATCGCATTCTCCATACCTTTGATGAATGAATGTAGGTAGTGACTCGCAACATTTTCTTCTTATACGAAGAGAGAGGCAGTGATTGATTTTTAAATGAGAATGAACAAATCTGCTGAATCAATTTATTTAACTAAAAGGTTGTTGTCTTTATTAGAGGGAGGTTATTGTAACAAAGCCTTGTCAATATAAGACTTCACGCGTGCTTTATACGTTTGTACATAAGATACAGGGTATTTCTGGTTTAACTGGTCAAACTTAAAACATGAATTTGGTACCCCAAAACAACAACTACCAAGATTAATTTTTTATCCATTACCAAATATGAGAAAAGAAATTAAAAACCAAAATTTAACCCCTCCCCTCTTTAGAAGGGCATAACTATTTAATAATGATGAGCAAAGTTGGTCTTAGTCTTGCATTTCTGTAAGATCAAGACTGTCTTTATACTAGTAAACTGGATATCCGGCCCAACTCTATGGCCACTTTCACACGGTGCGATAACGACAATTTACTGGACGCGATTTGTCGTATCGTATCGGAACGCCGCTTTCACATTATGCGACCAAATATTGTTTCGACAACGTTCCAAGCTGAAATGCGGACCTACCTATCTTCGCAGTGTTGACTATTTCGTAATTGAATGTTTTTATCTTTGAGAACGACATGTTAATGGCTGCAAGTCGCGGTTAGCACTACTAGCATATCATACACGTGCGGCGGAAATGAGTATCGGCAACCATGGACAACGATAACCCGACTGGAAATTAGTTAATGGATTGGATCCTATGCGGATCAGAATTGCCTGAAGATTGATCAGAATTAAATCAGGCTTTCTGATCCGGGTATGATGGAAAATCGTCACGCCATATGTGATCAACATAGGATCCATTTCAAAAATCCATGTCGAATCTGTTTCTAAGATCCATGACGGATCCGTTTCTAAAATCCATGACGGATCCGTTTCAATGATCCATGCTGGACCCATTCAACATATCCATTCCCATCAAAATAATAATTTGAATAAACAAACTATTTGCTAATTAGTCATAACATTACTAATAATTATTATTAATGTATTATTCATGTATTGTTAATTATTATTATTAATTAACAATAAATTTGTTCATTGTTTGATGAACAATATTGCTTACAGAATAAATCAGATAAATAATAAAGTTTTGTATTATGATACCGTAATAGAATTTGTAGTATTAGATTGTGATAAGAAATTGGTCAGATGACTGAATTAAGGGATTACTATGATCAATTTCTGATCAGATGGTTGGATCAACAGATAGAGTACTGTGCGTTGATCAATTTCTGATGATGACCAGATCAAGGAATGGAGTACTGTACTCTGATCAGAAATTGGTCAGATGCCCGTTTTACAGAAAATCTGATCCGCATCTGATCATAANATCTGTAGCACGATGCTACATTTTAGGATTACGTATGCTCCAACAAGGTCTACTTGTGTGGATATCTACTTGCTGAAAACGAATCCCGGCGTAGCCAACCTCAACGTGATACTGCGCCCTTTGTAGTATTTTCTATATTGGTCAGATGACTGGATTAAGGGAAAGGATACTCTACTATGATCAATTTCTGATCAGATGGTTGAATCAACAGATAGAGTACTGTGCGCTGATCAATTTCTGATCGGATGGAAGGATCAACGGATAGAGTACTGTAGTCTGATCAGAAATTGATCAGATGCCCGTATTACGGAAAATCTGATCATAATCCGGGCTTTCTGAACTAATTTCCAGTCCGGAAGTTGGCGCGACACACGGTATGTGTGGAAGCATAGATTTGGTTACAATGAATATACGTGTCGTCCAGTATTTTTATCGCACGATTTGCTAATACAAATCGGAATATATTTTCGACATCTTTTAATATCTGATCGCATAAGTGTGAAAGCGTTTACTTTAAATACATTTATTTTGCATATACTTCTGTGCCGTTGCGATTTAGTGTGTGCAGTGCATCGTGTCGTTATCGCATTGTGGCCTATTAGTCAACATCTTTATCCCAATTTTTTCGCATTTAACGAACTCTAATTTTCGAATTAAAAATTTAAATAAATGTCAGTGCGAGTGAAGTATTTTTGACATCGCCCATTAGGGTCATATTTCATCCTTACTTGTTGAATATCATAGAAATAATTCGACCCATCATCAACTGCTCTCTATATTTTGGCGAATTGGTAGGGGTTTGATTATTTTGTTTTCGCTAGTATCGAAATTGCCCTTCGCTCCCCATTCGCTCCCGATTTCCGATCTATCACCACCATCACAGCCACAATTAACGGAACAACACCGCTTATTTAAGGTCTCATCAGGGCGGGCGTGATTGCGTTCTGTTGTCTTGAGCAAATTGATTACAGCTGAAATTGAAGTTTTTGCTGGGCGAATGATTAAACATACTGCTTGCTTTGTTGGGGTCGGTCGGTGGGTTGGTTGCCCGCTTGTGCCTGGGCTTTCGCTATTTCGGCACAGGAGGACGGCCGATAGACGTGCCGTACTATAAGGATCGTCGTGTGTAATAGCTTTTTAATTAGAAATTTAGTTCTCTTCCGTTGCAAACTGTTGCAATTGGTTGATGTCGGTTCTTTGCCCAACACATTTAATTTAATCTTTTTAAGCTGAAACATCGACGTTGATTCGGAAATTTCGAACAAAAAATAAACAAGCTGGATTAAAAATAACGGTTCTCTTAAATCAATTGAAATTGTACTGTTTTTTTTTCAGAAATTCAGATAATAACTGATAAAACGGTAGTTTTCAACATTTTATATCAGGTTGCTGATCATATGATTGACACTATGGGGAACAATCAATATTTATTGATAAATAACACTGGTCGACAGCAGTTTGTTGCTCTTGATGTAATAATAATTTTGAGTAAATTACACCAACAGTTTATGAAACTATGAACGCTTTTGGCATATTGGCTCTATTTGTCTTTAAATCCTCATTTTCTTATTACACATTAAATAGGACAAAAAATGAGAAGATAAAACATGTACAATCTAAAAAAACAATGTTTTATTGAAAAATATTACTTAATGTTTTGTTTTAGTATTTTGTCAATTTATACAAAATTAAAAAACAAAAATAATATTACACTTCAGAGAAACAGCTTTATGAGATTTTTTATGTATTTTTTTGACAATCTCTCTGTAATGATTGGCAGTAGTTCACTGATATCTTTTTTACAACACTTAGAGGTCTTGGTGGAAGCATCCTCCCTGTTTCTTACTGTATTTTNCAGCGGCATGTTTTTTTCGCGTAGAAAATACGCTGTTTGTTTATTTTTATATTATTATTGTTACTAATTATGAATGAATAATAATAAATAGAGTGAAGGAATTATTTTATGTTTAATCGATAGTAAAATTTTACTCGTATATTGCGTAATTCTCGTTTCGTTGCTGCTGGGCGATGACGTAGAGATTGAAAGGGTGTGCGATAGCTATTAGTCGGTGCTAATTTAACGTGTGTCGAATCGCTTAAAATAAATCATCCAAGTATAATGATGGCGGTCAATTTAGTCCCCTTGCTTAATTGTCAATATGCGATTATAACGAACGTGACGTTGCTGTTGGCATACATATATCATCCAGCGAGTGGATTTGTGGTTGCCCCGTGTGCTCAAAACTCGTTTATTCGCGTTTATGTAACGAGGGCTCTTTTAAATAAAAATGCATATGCAGTTAATAATAATAACATTATCTTAACGCAATTTTTTACGTACATATGTATTTAAAGATGTGACCATAATCGGAACATGTGTTTTATCATTCAAATAACGAAGTATTTTATAAGAGAAAAATAATGATATGGCTGATTTCCACATGAGCGTTACCTAGCGAAACAGCGTCGCGCAGCGAAACATGGCGGAGTTTTGCTTAAATAAATTCCTTACATGATATTCTCATGAGTATTAATACGCGGCTCTGTTCCAAGTATCCTGTATGAACAGTATACAGTCCATTTCAATTTGTTGGAATTGTGACCTTGAAGAAATCTGCGCGAAGAATACACACTAGGCATGAGCAAGACAGAAATAGTTGGAACAAGCTTGAACGAGCAGAGTTCTCGATGGGCGGCCTTAGAAGATCGGCTAGAAATGTACAGTACTAGACTAAAATGTTTAGCAATTTCTTTAAACAAAAATGTATATAAATTAACAACAGAAAACAAAGCAAAAGTTTAAAGGTGTGTAGAGCGTTAAGTTAATTCACTTGTTATTATTTTCGGCTAAATATGGTTTTAAATAAAGCATATTCTTAAATTTTACCGAGGTAGTTTAAATAATTTTGCAAATGGTACTGTACACTTTTGTCTAGCTCTCGCTCGACGATCGTTGAAGAAATGAGCTCCGTAGACAAATATGAATGAATTTGGAATTATGCTACGGCGCATCCTAATAAAGAGAAGGGACATATCTCTAACTTCCTGAAACGAACAGTACTTGTTTGTTATTTCTTTATTTTTTTTTTTGCGATGGTGGTATCAAAAATAACTGCAAGTATTTCGACAATATAAGGGTTTATATATATATCGATCTAACTTGGTGTTATTCCAGGGAAAATTGGCGCGAAGTAATATACTTCAATTGCCCACGCAATATGATACGTGATTGTCAGAAACCGGAATCATGAACAGGACCGTATCTAAAACTAAAGACGCTGCAAAACACATCCGTTTTGATATTTTAAACAATGTATAATATTTTTTTTTTTAACTGTCAACGTTGATGTGTTTAACACGTGGTTTTTAATTTGTTAATTTTATTTTCATTATTTTATATTTAGAACTGTGATTTTAATTGCCATATTTCATTCTGGCTATTTTTGAAACGGAGTTCCTTATCGCACGTTACGGCGGAAAGCAGCTAAGCAGCAGATGAATTTCTTATTATTCTCTAGTTTTTAATCAAAACTTTCTCAGAGTTTGTTTTGGCAAAAAAAGGGTGTTTAAACAAAAACATTCATTTGGCGCAAAAAAACAGGACCTTTTTTTTCTTCAACTTATTTCATGTTCCATTAGCTAAACTCGCAACATTTCGATTTAATTAACTATTAACCTGATCCTTCAGGTATCACTTTAATTATTTACAAATCCAGTCTATCGCAGTCATCTTTGAACTGTTCTCTAAACAAAAGGCAAATATCTTTCCTTAATTGTATTTATTGGATTTACATTATTTTATTATGTATATGAAAAGATGATTGATGGTATTTGTCCGAATTTTCCTGTATCAAGTCGTAAGATGATGACGCCCTTTGGTGGTTACATGTAATAGAATATCCCTGTTTCTGGTTCTTAATTCAACACTAATGTATAATCAGGATTTTTGTAAATAAATTCAGTTCATGGTTGCTCAAGGTTTCTTTTTTACCGTTTATGACTTTGCTTGCGCAAAAGCAAATAGAAAATATAAAAAATAGAATATAACAGCAGACAGGAGTAATAAAAGGGAGATGAAAAAGAAATACATTAGTTTGCTGATTTGTTTATATGAAAAGGTTAGAAGCGTTCGAAAAGAGGTGTTACAGGCGAATGATGAGGATACCGTGGTTAGAGAAGGTTCGAAATGAAGAGGTATTAGAAAGAGTAAGAGAACAGAGGACTCTCTGGAAGTCAATAAGAAATAGGCGAGTTAGGTTGGTAGGACACCTTCTCAGGCATGAAGGTTTAGTCAGACGTATTAGTGGCAGAAACGAAAGTTAGGAGGGATAGAGGTAGAACTAGATTAGATTACTGTTCACAAATAGTTGAAGGATATGGGTTGTTCCAGCTTTGGGGAAATGTGAAGATTAGCGCAGAATAGGAAAGAGTGGAGGTGCGTGTCCAACCAGTCAGGGCTGACGACCTTATGATGATGATTAGACAGTAAATACAATGCGTTTTTAAAAAGCCATTGGCTTAAAAAACAAAAAATAAATAAACACAAGCAGATAAACATTATCTCTAATGACAAGATAAAACCTTTTAATTAACTGGAGAAACCATGTGATTTCTTAAAATAAATAGATAATGATGTGATAACAAATCCGAATTCGTAGCAAGCTGTGCTCTATGTTAAGTCTCGGGCCTTGCAAACGCTGTATCCTGTTTGAACTTGTGAACTAAATCATGATTTGCTCATTCAATAAGATAAACAACATTATACACTATCTCTTTAATTTCATACTCTCAATTTCAATTACTTGAAAACGGCCCGTGAGATTCATCATAATTTTACAAAGTATATTTATTTTGTAATGGTCGCTGATTTTCGGTATCTACAGTCAGATAATTTAGGATGGAAGGAGTAGTAGAGATATAAAACAGGATAGTGCAGGGTCGAGTCGCCTTTAATAAAACAAAAACATGTGTGCAATTCACACGTGGTAGAAGTGAAACCTTCAAAAATTTTGGTTTCAAGATCGCGACAATATTCTGCATTCGTTTTCGGCATATTTGAAGAATTGTATTTTAAAAATGATGAAAAAACTCTACAAACATGTAATACGTACACGTATACAAAATACCACGGTTGTTGTGATACCTTTCCTCAAGCTTTGTACTACGCATCTTACTACAATTTGTAATTAAATTCACGAAGTTTTTGTCGTAAATGTTTCATTCAAATTGTAGGAATTTGTCTGAGCTCCTGTCGATATTTCTCCTACAATTTACCTCTACAATTTTATAGTCAAATTTAAGTTAACTTTACTACAAATTTGAATTACATTTCTACAAAATGACCAACAACGTTGTATTAATTTTTTATGTGCACTATTCTAACGTAGGTCTACCTCTACTCCTCTCGA
>NW_020438910.1:380349-389485 GCF_000699045.2 Agrilus planipennis | reverse complement strand
GTTTCTGCCTCTAATATGTCTCTGACTAGACCTTCATGCCTGAGAAGGTGTCCTACCAACCTATCTCGCCTATTTTTTATTGACTTCCATAGAGTCCTCTGTTCTATTCTTTCTAATACCTCTTCATTTCTAACCATCTTTGGTATCCTCATCATTCGCCTGTAATACCACATTTCGAACACTTCTAACCTTTTCTTTTCCGTCGCGCTCACTATCCATGTTTCGCACCCGTACAGCGCAGTGCTCCAAACATACACCTTTAACAACCTTTTTCGAATTTCTAAGTTAATCGTTCCCGAACATAGAAGTGACTTCTTTTTATTGAAGGCGACTCGACCCTGCGCTATTCTCTACTATATCCCTACTGCTCCTCCAGTCCTGATTTATTTGACTTCCTAGATACCTAAAATCGGCCACTTCTTCTAATTGTCCGTTTCCTATCATTATATTCGCTCTTTCCCTAATTTTTCTTCTCTTGCATACCAGTATTTTTGTTTTACTTTTAGTTATTTTCGTACAGTACTGTTTCGTCAATACCGCTAATTAATTAATTATTGTTATGTAGATAATTTTAATTCGGAATTATTTTTATGTACATAAAAAAACTTTATGAATTAAAATTATGTGCATAAAAATAATCCACGAATTATATTACTAAATAATAAAATAGATGTAAATGATATTCTCGATAAAAGTGGAGTCTATCAGATACAGTATTATACAAAATTAAAAAACAAAAATAATATTACACTTCAGAGAAACAGCTTTATGAGATTTTTTATGTATTTTTTTGACAATCTCTCTGTAATGATTGGCAGTAGTTCACTGATATCTTTTTTACAACACTTAGAGGTCTTGGTGGAAGCATCCTCCCTGTTTCTTACTGTATTTTCCCAGGTTATCAGTAAATCTATCCAAATGACACTGTGAAGAATTTGTAGTTTTATGCTCATATTTACTTCTAAAATCTTGAAACCCTCCAACATCTTTTGCACAATTTCTCTGTAATTTGTTGCTTTGTAGTTATGTAAAAAAATTTCTACAACCAATACAAAATCCCTCCAAATATGACTTTCAGAATTATTCATAACTTTTATGAAATTTGTGTCTTTTATTATCGAATATTCCATCTTTTAACTTCTTCATACTTAGGAAATGTTCCACAAGCATTCTCCGTTCTTATCCAGCGTTTTGACGAACTGTTTCATCATACCCACATTGATATGAAATAGGGGAAGTATGATCTTTTTCTGTGCCTAAGAAAGGCTCATTTATTACATTAGCTTTACCAACAATTAAAATTCTCTCAAATTCCACACATCTTGTTCCCAGTGAATTTGCTTTGCTCTACTGTTCCACATCCAGATAAAACAGTGATATTCTGTGTATCCACTTAAAGACCAAGTGGAAAGTTTACCATTTTCAAGTCAACACAAACTGCCCATTTATGTTCGTGGTAATTATTTTTTTGTAGAACCAATCCAATATTCTCATATTCTTCTTGGAGTTTTGTTGAATGGGCAATTGGGATTGATGAAAACTGATTTCCATTGTGTAATAGACGCATTTTAAACTCTTTTTGCGGCTATCAATGATGTGTTGTTAATCAGTAGATTTATATTGTTTTAAACATATATCTAGAAGTAACTGAGCAATATTATTACAGTAGACAAGTTCTACATTTTCACTGAATGTAGGTAAATTTCATTTTATCTTGTTCTGTATGGTGTNAACGAACTCTAATTTTCGAATTAAAAATTTAAATAAATGTCAGTGCGAGTGAAGTATTTTTGACATCGCCCATTAGGGTCATATTTCATCCTTACTTGTTGAATATCATAGAAATAATTCGACCCATCATCAACTGCTCTCTATATTTTGGCGAATTGGTAGGGGTTTGATTATTTTGTTTTCGCTAGTATCGAAATTGCCCTTCGCTCCCCATTCGCTCCCGATTTCCGATCTATCACCACCATCACAGCCACAATTAACGGAACAACACCGCTTATTTAAGGTCTCATCAGGGCGGGCGTGATTGCGTTCTGTTGTCTTGAGCAAATTGATTACAGCTGAAATTGAAGTTTTTGCTGGGCGAATGATTAAACATACTGCTTGCTTTGTTGGGGTCGGTCGGTGGGTTGGTTGCCCGCTTGTGCCTGGGCTTTCGCTATTTCGGCACAGGAGGACGGCCGATAGACGTGCCGTACTATAAGGATCGTCGTGTGTAATAGCTTTTTAATTAGAAATTTAGTTCTCTTCCGTTGCAAACTGTTGCAATTGGTTGATGTCGGTTCTTTGCCCAACACATTTAATTTAATCTTTTTAAGCTGAAACATCGACGTTGATTCGGAAATTTCGAACAAAAAATAAACAAGCTGGATTAAAAATAACGGTTCTCTTAAATCAATTGAAATTGTACTGTTTTTTTTTCAGAAATTCAGATAATAACTGATAAAACGGTAGTTTTCAACATTTTATATCAGGTTGCTGATCATATGATTGACACTATGGGGAACAATCAATATTTATTGATAAATAACACTGGTCGACAGCAGTTTGTTGCTCTTGATGTAATAATAATTTTGAGTAAATTACACCAACAGTTTATGAAACTATGAACGCTTTTGGCATATTGGCTCTATTTGTCTTTAAATCCTCATTTTCTTATTACACATTAAATAGGACAAAAAATGAGAAGATAAAACATGTACAATCTAAAAAAACAATGTTTTATTGAAAAATATTACTTAATGTTTTGTTTTAGTATTTTGTCAATTTATACAAAATTAAAAAACAAAAATAATATTACACTTCAGAGAAACAGCTTTATGAGATTTTTTATGTATTTTTTTGACAATCTCTCTGTAATGATTGGCAGTAGTTCACTGATATCTTTTTTACAACACTTAGAGGTCTTGGTGGAAGCATCCTCCCTGTTTCTTACTGTATTTTCCCAGGTTATCAGTAAATCTATCCAAATGACACTGTGAAGAATTTGTAGTTTTATGCTCATATTTACTTCTAAAATCTTGAAACCCTCCAACATCTTTTGCACAATTTCTCTGTAATTTGTTGCTTTGTAGTTATGTAAAAAAATTTCTACAACCAATACAAAATCCCTCCAAATATGACTTTCAGAATTATTCATAACTTTTATGAAATTTGTGTCTTTTATTATCGAATATTCCATCTTTTAACTTCTTCATACTTAGGAAATGTTCCACAAGCATTCTCCGTTCTTATCCAGCGTTTTGACGAACTGTTTCATCATACCCACATTGATATGAAATAGGGGAAGTATGATCTTTTTCTGTGCCTAAGAAAGGCTCATTTATTACATTAGCTTTACCAACAATTAAAATTCTCTCAAATTCCACACATCTTGTTCCCAGTGAATTTGCTTTGCTCTACTGTTCCACATCCAGATAAAACAGTGATATTCTGTGTATCCACTTAAAGACCAAGTGGAAAGTTTACCATTTTCAAGTCAACACAAACTGCCCATTTATGTTCGTGGTAATTATTTTTTTGTAGAACCAATCCAATATTCTCATATTCTTCTTGGAGTTTTGTTGAATGGGCAATTGGGATTGATGAAAACTGATTTCCATTGTGTAATAGACGCATTTTAAACTCTTTTTGCGGCTATCAATGATGTGTTGTTAATCAGTAGATTTATATTGTTTTAAACATATATCTAGAAGTAACTGAGCAATATTATTACAGTAGACAAGTTCTACATTTTCACTGAATGTAGGTAAATTTCATTTTATCTTGTTCTGTATGGTGTCATTATTACATTTAGGTCTAGTCAATTCTTTTCTTTTAGTCTTGAAGCAAGTTCTGATGCTTGTTTTGATAAATTTAAGTCTCGTATCAAATCGCTGAGTTCATTATCGTAAAAACCAGAGCCAATTCAGTACTTTCATTAATATATTCGTAAACTGTGTACTTAAAATTATACAAATCCACAGAAACATATAACAATAAAAAAAATAATTTTGTTGAGCTGTCTAATTAGTTCAATTCATTGCTTTAATTTAAGAGAATGTAGCCCTAACTTTATTTTGAATGTAGTTTATTAGTGTTTGTCTTAACATACTTACCTGTATACGTTGGTAAAATTTGTTCATCAATAAGCATTTGAGAAAACGCGTTTAGTAGTAAAAAATAATTTCAATACTCATAATGTAAAATTTATTTAATTAACTATCAACCAAGAAAAGTAGAGTTAGTTAACTATAGTTCTTTTTCCTATTTATTAATCAGCAGAACCACAACGTGTGATTTAAGTCTGTTTAATACTTTTTTCGCCTTGTTTGTTGCTACAATAAATAATTAACCATTTCGTGTGAACTATTCTTAAGGTAAAAATGTTACATCGAAATCAATCAATTTATCTGCACTAATAACAATAACGTCGAAATTATAACTTATTGTTAACATTTATGTAATAGTTTTAATTTTTAAATTTCATGTTCAATATAAAAAGCAAAAAGGTACATTAACATGTAAAAATGTGTGATTCAGATAATCTTATCTCTCATTTTATGATGGTTACAATCAGGGCCGGATCCAGGGTAAATCAGGTAATGTTTTCGATTAGAAATGTAGTAATACCTCAAATTATCAGGCAATCGAACCAGACATGAATCAGTGCTATGCTATTTGACATTGATTAGTTTAATTAATTAATAATTATTTGTATTGATTGTGTTTGCATTATACTTCATTCGTTCTCTACAAAATTACAAATTTTATCATAATTCAAAATTGTATCTGCATGTAAGATCTGATATTATATTATTACTTAATATATACATACCATAATTCAACTCGATAATTATAATTATTTATATCGAACGTTTTCAATAAAGTTTCATTTTGTAATAAATGTTTCAGTCAAAATACCAGCGACAACTCGTTTCAAACGGTTAGATATGTGACCTTGAGTAAAGCGGCGCGAATAGAAAGAATACACACTAAGCGTGAACAAGACAGAAATAGTTTGAACGAGATAAACTATGATTGAATTTGAAAGGGAAAGGTTAGAGCTCTAACAGTTTGAAAGAAGTTGTACAACTCGTTTCAAACGGTTAGAGATGTGACCTTGAGGAAAGTTGCGCGAATAGAAAGAATATACACTACGCGTGATCAGAACAGCAATAGTTTAAAGAAGATAAAATATGATTGATTAGAATCAAACTCAAGTGTTTTGGGAAGGTTTCAGGGTTTGAAAAAAATATTTTCATTGTGAAACAGAGCAAGGTATATTAACTTGAATTATTACATTGAAATTGTGTTCAGACATGTTGTAAATACGTAAACATGCGCAGATCCAAGAGGGGGTAATGGGTGCAATTGCCCCCCACCCTGACTCACGACCGAGTCATATGTATATCAAAATAGTTTAACTGGTCATTTTTATGCCTTATTATTTATCCTACAAAGGGCATGCATCTGTTAGAGAACTTCATGCATTACTTGACAGAAATAGCTTGGCTCCTGGAATATTTACGCACAGCAATACGCGATGAACACAGTCAGTTTGGTCGTCATGGTTTCGTGAAGACATGACGGTGTATACAAACACCCCTTATTATCAGAAAACAACTTCAAATCTAAAACTTCAATGATGGGCATTGGGATCCGCCAAATGGGCATACACCACCTGGTAGCAAAACTCGTAACTAAAATGTGGGATAAATATCCAAGGGAATAGTACATATAAATCATAAAATTGTTTATCAAAATAATAAAACACGTTAAAAAGGTTAAAATAAAATTTTAATGGAGTCGACGAAGTTTTCTCCTAAAGTTAAATCAAATAAAAAGTTAATATGTTCAGTGAAAAGCTGCAATAGAACTTTAGACATAGATCTTCACATGCATTAACTTTACTTTTATAATGTGATTGGCATTAAAAACACGCTTACCTTCAACGAAATTTCCTTTCTGAGGCTTTGTGTCAATCCAATCACATAGATTGTGCCAATACTTATCATTTTATCGTAATTTAAAAGCATGGAAATTGCACGGTATACTATATGAACTATGATAAATTTTCCCTAATCAGCGCCATGTTCTTAGGCTCCTCCCATTTAACGGATCCCAGTAATTAACAATGATTTTCACGTAATTTTGGAGGTGGGTAAAATGCTTTCGAAAGTTATTAGAAAAACAAAATGTAAGGTTTGTTGAATCTGTTTCATTAATTTAAAGTACATTATTACCGATACAATTAAGACACCTTGGGGTGAAGGTGACCAAGCTATTTCTGTTAAGTTGAACACTATCCCTTCTTAAATCAACTAACGAAAATAAAGACAGCTATAGAATAGAATAATGAGCTAATAAACGACGACTGGAGCTGCATTGAAAAAGAATAGCGCTATCAATTATTGCTAGATCTAATTATTAGGGATATATAAAATACCACAAATGGCGCGGTAAATGTCATCTGTAATACAATGCTACATTTTAGGATTACGTATTCTCAACAAAGTCCATTTAAATACATGGACATCTACTTGCTGAAACGAAATCCCGGCGTAGCTCACCACTACGTGATAGGCACGTTACCATAATTAGGGGTATGAGTAGTATAACCAGAGCGTATGAATCAACACTTTTTTACTCCGCCTACAATGACGTAAGTTCATTCTATACTAGGATGGATAATACCTACCTAACCAATCTACTTTTAAATATGGTTTGCCGCTTTCCATCGGTGATTTTATGGACGATTGACATTAATAATATTAAGCTAAATTCCGCGGAGAATGTGCGTTGATCCGAAACAAAATTCCGACGATGGCGTGTGTCCTCTGCGTGCCAGTGGTTCCTATGTGTGCATACCTTCATATAAAGCAGATTCCTTTAACTTAATAGTTTAAATATTTAACAATTGTTGTAACTAAAACATTTCATTGTCAAGAGTATCGGTATTATCAGTAGGTACGTCGATCTGTTGATAATGACCTTAGTCGAAACAATTATTGGGTTTTTAATTAAATAGTTCGTTGAAACAATGTACTGTTTTATTATTATTATTTGTATATTTAAAGTATTGTAGGTTACGTTTCTCAATGTATGTTGTATACGATATTAAGGAACTGTTTTACATTAATAAACATTTTTAAACGAAGTAAATTCTTAAATTGTATTAAATAAATAATTTTTCCTCAAACACATAATTGTATATATATGTACTACCTCTGCTTAAAAGTTTGATATAGCAAACTGAAGAAGTAAACACCTATAGACCACTTCAATTTTGAATTTACGCAGGTTATGTAAACTCGATTTTCGATTTTTTTATGGCGTTGTGTTGCTACCCTATTCTGTCTATTATGTGTGAAAAACAAAATTAAGTGTTCGGACGCATTCCGAATGTTGAGTGACATATGATGAAGCTACCTTGGACCAAAGCACCGTTTCTCGGTGATACAAAATGTTCTTAGAGGTCCGAGAAGATGTGAACGATAAAGAGCGTGCCGGACGCCCAAGCACGTCAACAACAGGCTTAAACATTCAAGAAGTGAAGTAAATAGTATTCACTAATTGTTGAATCACCGTTAGAGAAATTGCTGAAGACCTAAACATATCGATTAGCTCCTGCCTTTCGATTTTTACCAATGATCTGGGCATAAGCCAGGTCGCCACGAAATTCGTACTAAAATTGCTCAATTTCTGCCAAAAACTACATCGCATTAATATTACTAAGGAGCTGGTGGACTCTGTTCGTAACGACCCAAATTCGAAGATCACAAAAATTGATTTTTTGAAGTGCTTCGAGAAATGACAAAAACGTTGGCATAAGTGTATAATATCTAGTGAGGATAACTTTGAGGAGGACAAAATAGATATTCATGAATAAATAATTTTTTTAGAAAACACAAAATTTGCGATACTTTTTGAAGAGACCTCGTATAACTTATGTAATTCGTTATGTAAATTAAAAAAAAAATGAATTAGGGGCGACTTATTTCACATATATCCTTAATATAAACCGTAACCTTTTATTACTCATGTTAGTTCGAAGTTATTACGTAGGAACCCTGAAGTTCCTACCGCTTCCGCATCAATTTATCCAAAGCTATTGTAATCTCAATAGTGTTGCTTCGCCGAAATAGTACATAGTATATTTAATTTATGACGTTCCCCTATTATTCTTCCACTTCCATTCGTATCGCTAAACTGCTACGCACATAACTAGACAATGAATGCCTTTCTCCGCAACAAGCATCGCAAATCTCTATTATGGATGGTATTCCAGCAATTGCTTAATGTTTGCCCAACGATTTAGAAATTACTGTTTAATAATTTACCTATATGAGGAAATTTTATTGCATAAAGCTAAAAGGATGTTCTATTCATGTCCAAAAATTTTGATCTTCAACCACACCCGCAAAGTATTTCTTTCGGTTTAAAATCAAAAACTATTACTTATGAAAATTTGAAGACTTTAATTTGATGCAAATCCATAAACAAGGAAACAATAAGATTTAAAAATATTGTTTATTTAACATGTGACATATATTTCGTCAAACCTTGTCTGATTTGGATATGTTCAACATTTTTTTTGTGGAAGATCCAGTTGTTTCCTCTAGTTTTGTATACATAATATTTATTAATGAAATGTATTTCTGGCTAGACTCTTGGTGAAACATGTTAAATAGTAAACTAAACAAACACTTGGTATTATTTGTTTCACAATTTTATTTGAAATTCTAACAATATTGTATCACAGTTAAATGGATAACAAATGTGTTATACACAGATTTAAATTCGAATACAATACATAGGAAAATATGAACATAAATTACTTGTTTGATTATATTTGATTTTCCTCACCTCCAATTAAGATGGAATTTTTATTCAAAATTGTTTTTATGTACATAGTTTTAATCCAGATTTTTTATTATGTACGTAATGTTAATTCGGAATTATTCGTGTGTACATAATTTTAATTTATACTTCTTATGTACATAATTTTAATTCAGAATTATTGTTCATCATCATAAGGTCGTCAGTCCAAAGACTAGTAGACACGTACCTCCACTCTTTCCTATCCTGAGCTAAACTTCGCATTTCCCTAAAACTAGAACAACCCACATCCTTAACTATTTGCGAA
>NW_020438910.1:365546-379593 GCF_000699045.2 Agrilus planipennis | reverse complement strand
GGATTCAATAAAAATAATAATTTCTTAATTCAACATATTTGCTTTATTTGGTTGCACTATAATTCTTCTTGGTAAGTATAAATTAGATGTCTCTAATAATTTCCAAAGTAATTCATTCACAACCCACATAAAAGGAACTTCTGACGTGAAAAAAATCGTTCGTGTATCAAAACCATTCTCCTAGTCGGTTATTTTGTAAAGAAATATCAGATCAAAGGGTTTTGAATAAATATTCTCAGAAGCAGATATGAACGCATATGGTATGTACATCAAAATCAACATTATAAAAACAAATGCACTGATTACAATAACTATGTACAAATGTAATTATATTAATTGCATCCTTACCTCAACCGAGACGAGACTCGGCTTTCTTTGATTAAAACGAATGCGATCTTTTTTTTTTTTATTTACATCCTGCATTGTTTGAGTTGCATTCAAAGCGACGATTTTATCTTTTTTTTGCACATTCATTTTTGCTACCATGTCATTATTACAAATACAAACGCGAAAAATCAAAAAATCCTTCATCAATGTTAAAAGTCTAATGTCGACAATTTTTAAGCATTATAAGTACTTAGGTATCTACTCAACATTTTTATGTAATGTTCTAAAGTGATTTTTATTGAATAGGTACTAAATTGATCTGTCATTCCGAAATATAAATAAAAAAACAACAAAATTGCAACTCATAAGTAGGTCAAGTTGACTGCGTTTGTAGTAAAGCATATGTATATTCAATTTATATACATGCACATATTGGTGTAAAACTCTTCCATATGAGACCCTTGGTGCCATCTATAAGTCTTATATTCAATTGTATATGTAAGAATAATGAGTTACCGAATAAAATTACACACAAAGCATTACTTCTTAAAATACGTGGTGGCCACACATAAAGAATACAGTAAACTATAAATTTGTAATTTTATAACATTTTTATTAGTCAATCATGTAATAAAAAAATATTAATATAGGTATTACGTAATTATTAATTTGCAGGTATTATCAATTTTTGATTAATGAAAATATTCTCATGGTTAATAAATTAATTAAAAAAGTACTTAAGCACTATTGGTTTGCTTACAGCAAAACTTAAAAGTGGGTAGCTATATACTATGTATTTACTTATTGTTAGATAAACTTATACCCAAGTACATCCGAGATTGCAACACTACTTATATGGGTATTGCAATTGTAATATACGATTTTGGACATACATTTTGTAAAACAGCAATTTAAAAAAGTTATGAATTTTATAATCACATTGGAATGATTAATAATAGAGTAATAAACATAATTATGGTTTCACCAATCAATATTTCAATTATTGATGCACGTGGAACATTCCACCTTACCTTATTTCATTTTTTTTAATTATCTTATGTTCAGTTAAAAATTTAATAAAAGGAATTTCTGGAAAAATAAGCGAAAAAGAAAATTTAACCTACCTATTCAATATTATTTACAAAAAGTGACATCACTGAGTTTTGAGCAATGTCTGAATGATCTTTGATGATTTAATGTGTTAGTAGGCAAGCACAAAAACTAGATTATGCCATCAAACGTCATTCGCTAAAGAGAAAGTTACCTGTTTTAAATAATGTAGGTATTACGTATACTGCATACGTATATTTTATTAGTAATATTGACAATGAATTGTAACTTTTTTAAAGTAATATACTTAATAAAAGCAAATATATACAGATGTCATAATTAAATGTAAATAGCATTAGCGATAATTTTTCTAATGTACCTAGTTACCTATTGGGTTATTAGGGCAAATTTCACGTAAGTGTTTTATAACTGTGTTTAGGAAATGTATGAATAAGACAACAGTTAAACTATTAAACTTTTTGAAAATAAATCGGAGCCTTTACTATGAATAGATGGATACACAATATACATACACCTTTTGCCGGATTCTACAATAACCTAACCTAAATGTAATTTAATTGTATAAATTATACTTCATACTATCTTTATCCCTATCTGTTTGTAATATAAATGGGTATAGAGATAGAATGTAAGAGGAACTATTACCTGTTTTCCTATAAGACATAGTGAGCCGTGTCCTAAACTCCTTAAAGTATGCCGAGAAGCCAAACACAATTCAAGGTCTCAGCACTATCAAAACATCCCATGCCACAGAAATATCCAGTGTTAGCACAAACACTTGTCACTAATATTCACAACAAAGAAAATACACTGATAGTAAGTATTAAAATTGAACGAAACAATTGCAAAAACACCTGCAAATATCGAAAAAATAACACACGTTCAAGTAAAGGTTGTTTTCAACATGGCCGCCTCTAAACTCTATTTCACAAGATTTGTTGACCCTGGCAGTTAGACAGTTTCTATTGGTTGCTATACCGTAGTTAGCGCGCTCATTGGCCGAATTCAAGGTTATGGACAAAACATCGACATGCACCTGTCACAGATCTACTAAAATAATTTTAATGTTGCGATTTAAAAAATAGCGATAGTAATTTGCACAATAAAAAATTACTAACTAAATAAAGAATTTTTGTCACTATCTAATAAAATATCACAACTTACGATCAATTTCAAATATGAATGGAATATGTTGCGCCCTCATGCGATCGACCTTGAAACTAAATGTGGTCGATAATAAGAGTGAAAATACATACTTTCACTAGCCCATAGGTAGAGCCACAAGCAACAAAACATTAACCCGGGAGTGTGACGCACGTACGATAATTTAATAATAAATTGCAACGTAGATACATTTTTACGCGGCAGTACATATAACTCACCTTTTATTAAAATCCATTGCATTTATGTTGCATAGCAATTATTCNAACTCAATTGCTTCAATAGCGTATTATTATTTTACTTATATAGATTTTATGATTATGTTTGTTTATTAATGCTTCACATGAAGAAATATAATTTGTTAATTTTTGTGTTGTTTAGATACTTGAAACCAAGGTTAGTAATAATCAGTTTGTTAAAAAATTTATTTAAAAATCGAGAACATGTAAAAATGAGTTTCACAATTATTATTATAAGTAAATTGATTACCTACAGACAGATGCATTTCCTTCTTTGGTAATATGCCTAACAGTTACATTAGATACATGTAATATATTTGTTTATGTATGAATTAACTATAATGATCACATTTTAATAACAAATTTCCTAAACAAGAATGGTTATTGTAACTACATTATCTACCACAATTAATCAATTACGCAAATTCGTTTACATTTTGATGAATTTCTATGAGTAGACACAATAATAAAGTAAATGCCATAAACAGATTTTACAGGAATGATGGAATTAATAAACATTTAAACAAATAATAACTTATTAATAACGACAATATAGTTGGAGATTTTTTATAAATTACTTCAAAAATGTAAAAGAAAATGAGTTGTAGTTTTAGCTTGCATGATACTAATAGCAAGTTTATGAGTTAAAAATTTAATAAAAGGAATTTCTGGAAAAATAAGCGAAAAAGAAAATTTAACCTACCTATTCAATATTATTTACAAAAAGTGACATCACTGAGTTTTGAGCAATGTCTGAATGATCTTTGATGATTTAATGTGTTAGTAGGCAAGCACAAAAACTAGATTATGCCATCAAACGTCATTCGCTAAAGAGAAAGTTACCTGTTTTAAATAATGTAGGTATTACGTATACTGCATACGTATATTTTATTAGTAATATTGACAATGAATTGTAACGTTTTTTTAAAGTAATATACTTAATAAAAGCAAATATATACAGATGTCATAATTAAATGTAAATAGCATTAGCGATAATTTTTCTAAAGTAGTTAGTTACCTATTGGGTTATTAGGGCAAATTTCACGTAAGTGTTTTATAATTGTGTTTAGGAAATGCATGAATAAGACAACAGTTAAACTATTAAACGTTTTGAAAATAAATCGGAGCCTTTACTATGAATAGATGGATACACAATATACATACACCTTTTGCCGGATTCTACAATAACCTAACCTAAATGTAATTTAATTGTATAAATTATACTTCATACTAGCTTTATCCCTATCTGTTTGTAATATAAATGGGTATAGAGATAGAATGTAAGAGGAACTGTTACCTGTTTTCCTATAAGACATAGTGAGCCGTGTCCTAAACTCCTTAAAGTATGCCGAGAAGCCAAACACAATTCAAGGTCTCAGCACTATCAAAACATCCCATGCCACAGAAATATCCAGTGTTAGCACAAACACTTGTCACTAATATTCACAACAAAGAAAATACACTGATAGTAAGTATTAAAATTGAACGAAACAATTGCAAAAACACCTGCAAATATCGAAAAAATAACACACGTTCAAGTAAAGGTTGTTTTCAACATGGCCGCCTCTAAACTCTATTTCACAAGATTTGTTGACCCTGGCAGTTAGACAGTTTCTATTGGTTGCTATACCGTAGTTAGCGCGCTCATTGGCCGAATTCAAGGTTATGGACAAAACATCGACATGCACCTGTCACAGATCTACTAAAATAATTTTAATGTTGCGATTTANGGCCGTTATCCGAAATACCTTTTGGCCTATTTCTGGCCGTAACATAGTACGAGGCGTTATCAGAAAATGCGTTCAATGCTTTAAGGCTAATCCTATTAACCTCAATCCAATTATGGCCGATCTACCCACTAATCGCGTAGAGGCAGCCAGGCCCTTTATAAATAGTGGGGTAGATTACGCTGGGCCTATTTTACTAAAAGAAAAATTAGGCAGAGGCAAAAAATGTTACAAGGCTTACATTGTCATGTTTATTTGCTTATCAACCAAGGCAATTCATATCGAACTTGTCACAGATCTAACGTCAGAAGCGTTTTTAGCCGCTCTACGACGTTTTGTGTCACGACGAGGAATGATATCAAATATATATTCAGACAATGGTTCAAATTTTATAGGCGCTAACCGAGAATTAAAAGAACTATACAAACTCATCAATTGTAATAAGTTTCAAAATGATGTAAACAATTGTCTTTCAAGCGAGAAAACAACGTGGCACTTCATGCCTCCCAAAGCTCCACATTTTGGAGGACTTTGGGAAGCGGGCATAAAGTCCATCAAATTTCATTTGAAACGAGTCATTAGTAACACGTATTTAACATATGATGAAATGTATACATTGCTAACGCAAATTGAGGCTATCCTCAATTCCCGTCCTCTCCTACCGATTCCAAACTCTCCCGACGACCTGGACATATTAACTCCAGGTCATTTCCTTATTGGAACACCACTTACTGCCGTTGTGGATCCAGATGTTAGCAACATATCCTATAACCGATTGGACAGATGGCAGAGAATTCAACAAATATCTCAGCATTTTTGGAAGAGGTGGAGAATGGAGTATCTATCGTCGCTTCAGCAAAGAACGAAGTGGAAAACCAAGGAACCAAATGTCCTTCTGGATTCCGTTGTGATCCTCAAGGAGGACAATTTGCCACCATTAAAATGGTTAATAGGCAGGGTCATCGAACTGCATCCAGGACGTGACGGTGTTGTGCGAACAGTGACCGTAAAAACCTCAACGGGAGTGCTAAAACGTCCCACATCCAAAATTTGCCCGATACCCGTTAGCGACAATTAAAAAACGTTGAAAGTATATTCTTTCAAGGCGGGCGGGATGTTCGGTGTCGATGTGTTCATATTTGTTTATATTTTTTATAGTTATTTTAGTTTGTATTTTTTTTGTATATAACTGTATATCATATCTATTACTTGTAATTCTATGTAAGTTGAAATTGTGTTGCAAACAGCTTTGGGCCTCTTTATTACACCCTTCAGGTAGGTACCAAATGTTGGGAAAGTCCGAGCCCCCAACTACGTCACGCCGGACTTTCTCTGGGTACCTGAAGGGTGCATAGCAACAATAGTAGCGTTGACCAAGGGGTCTGTTTACTTAGAGGCGTGTCCTATTTGTGCAGACTATTTAAGTCTCGGACCACAGTTCAAATTATTCATTATAATCACTATATTCAATTCATTATTATCCACTTATATTAATTCATTATTATTATTCATTCTATTACAAGTNTTAAACTATTAAACGTTTTGAAAATAAATCGGAGCCTTTACTATGAATAGATGGATACACAATATACATACACCTTTTGCCGGATTCTACAATAACCTAACCTAAATGTAATTTAATTGTATAAATTATACTTCATACTATCTTTATCCCTATCTGTTTGTAATATAAATGGGTATAGAGATAGAATGTAAGAGGAACTATTACCTGTTTTCCTATAAGACATAGTGAGCCGTGTCCTAAACTCCTTAAAGTATGCCGAGAAGCCAAACACAATTCAAGGTCTCAGCACTATCAAAACATCCCATGCCACAGAAATATCCAGTGTTAGCACAAACACTTGTCACTAATATTCACAACAAAGAAAATACACTGATAGTAAGTATTAAAATTGAACGAAACAATTGCAAAAACACCTGCAAATATCGAAAAAATAACACACGTTCAAGTAAAGGTTGTTTTCAACATGGCCGCCTCTAAACTCTATTTCACAAGATTTGTTGACCCTGGCAGTTAGACAGTTTCTATTGGTTGCTATACCGTAGTTAGCGCGCTCATTGGCCGAATTCAAGGTTATGGACAAAACATCGACATGCACCTGTCACAGATCTACTAAAATAATTTTAATGTTGCGATTTAAAAAATAGCGATAGTAATTTGCACAATAAAAAATTACTTAATAAATAGAGAATTTTTGTCACTATATAATAAAATATCACAACTTACGATCAATTTCAAATATGAATGGAATATGTTGCGCCCTCATGCGATCGACCTTGAAACTAAATGTGGTCGATAATAAGAGTGAAAATACATACTTTCACTAGCCCATAGGTAGAGCCACAAGCAACAAAACATTAACCCGGGAGTGTGACGCACGTACGATAATTTAATAATAAATTGCAACGTAGATACATTTTTACGCGGCAGTACATATAACTCACCTTTTATTAAAATCCATTGCATTTATGTTGCATAGCAATTATTCATTGGACAGAAGTTTTCATCATTTAAAAAGGTAGATAAAATTGTCATTACTTTTTACAAAAATTAATACCAAAATTATAAACAATACTACGTCGCAGTTACTTTTTATGTTGTTTTGACGTTGTTAATCAAAAAATGGATGAGTTTGAGTCGTTTTAAACGAGATATTAGCGTAAATAAGCTCGTTGAAGTGATCTTGAATCTTTTGCGCTTGACAACAAAGTTGCTAGGCAACCAATCACTCTGGGAGATCCTTATTAGCACGGCTGCATAATAATATTGATGAATGAATTCTTTTCCACTTTCTACTATTCTTTATTATTTTCTACGTATTTACAGAATAAACGTCTGTTAAATTTAAAAAAGGCAGATTCTCCTGTTCTTTAATTCTAACTATAAATTGCAAGCAATATTTGGAACATAATGATTAACGATAATGAAGCTTTAAAATATATGCCTCTGCTCTTCAATTAGTAGATGGCAGTATGTATTACGGATTCAATAAAAATAATAATTTCTTAATTCAACATATTTGCTTTATTTGGTTGCACTATAATTCTTCTTGGTAAGTATAAATTACATGTCTAATAATTCCCAAAGTAATTCATTCTCAACCCACATAAAAGGAACTTCTGACGTGAAAAAAATCGTTCGTGTATCAAAACCATTCTCCTAGTCGGTTATTTTGTAAAGAAATATCAGATCAAAGGGTTTTGAATAAATATTCTCAGAAGCAGATATGAACGCATATGGTATGTACATCAAAATCAACATTATAAAAACAAATGCACTGATTACAATAACTATGTACAAATGTAATTATATTAATTGCATCCTTACCTCAACCGAGACGAGACTCGGCTTTCTTTGATTAAAACGAATGCGATCTTTTTTTTTTTTATTTACATCCTGCATTGTTTGAGTTGCATTCAAAGCGACGATTTTATCTTTTTTTTGCACATTCATTTTTGCTACCATGTCATTATTACAAATACAAACGCGAAAAATCAAAAAATCCTTCATCAATGTTAAAAGTCTAATGTCGACAATTTTTAAGCNTTAAAAAATTTATTTAAAAATCGAGAACATGTAAAAATGAGTTTCACAATTATTATTATAAGTAAATTGATTACCTACAGACAGATGCATTTCCTTCTTTGGTAATATGCCTAACAGTTACATTAGATACATGTAATATATTTGTTTATGTATGAATTAACTATAATGATCACATTTTAATAACAAATTTCCTAAACAAGAATGGTTATTGTAACTACATTATCTACCACAATTAATCAATTACGCAAATTCGTTTACATTTTGATGAATTTCTATGAGTAGACACAATAATAAAGTAAATGCCATAAACAGATTTTACAGGAATGATGGAATTAATAAACATTTAAACAAATAATAACTTATTAATAACGACAATATAGTTGGAGATTTTTTATAAATTACTTCAAAAATGTAAAAGAAAATGAGTTGTAGTTTTAGCTTGCATGATACTAATAGCAAGTTTATGATGTATTTTAATTAATAATAAGAACTTAACAAGATCTGAACATATCCGCATGGTTGTTGACTAGAGTGCCATCTGACGAAACTTACTGAAATCGATCGTCTACGCGTGGGCGCCAAAGACGGCGATCTACTCTTTGGATATCGCTGTAGGAACGCTCTGAAACAAGGAAAAATGTAATTGGAGACCAGCAGATGGCGCGAAACGACAGTTTCTGTATAAATACCCCAATTTTCTGGTATAAAAGTAAGAATAATGGTAAATCATCATAAATGCGGAAATGATGACTTCTGTAACGCCGACTCGGACATGTGAAATTAAAATAGAGTAAAGCAAATGATGGATAACAATCAATTAGGTACTTCATAAATTTTATAGATAGACAATTCAATAAAATAGATATGAAAAGCAGATTGTATTAGTTGGACGTTTTATTATTTGTAGATATTTAATAAATCTACTACTGAATTATACTTTTCACTGTAGGAATTTTGTTTACTGCGATGAGATTACTGAAAACACCCGTTCCATATGAGCATTATGGCCTGGGTTTGAAGAAAGACAAATGTATGACATGACCACGACAATACTCACTTCGTTCGTGTTGTCTTTTCCTACCGTAATTCCATGATCCTAAGTAACCGGTTGTTTTTGTCTTTGAAAAAACATTCTTTGGTCAATACAATTTAATAAATTAACAAACATAAATTAAGGACACTTTTTAAAAACCCCCGCCGGACGCCCATCAAATTAGGATAAATCCGGAGAATCCCGGACGGATGGCAGTCCTAATCATAGGTGACTTGCATGGGTGTTAAACAAATTTAGGTATTAGTAAGGTGACCATACGTCCCGGATTTCCACCTTGCGTCCCGGATTTTTCTAGAAGCAATATTTCTCGCGGATTCAGGTTTTTTTGTCCCGGATTGTCCCGAATTTTTGAAAAGGTTCTTATTTTCAATATTTATTTTAAATATATTTCAACTAGAATTTTACGAAAATTAGCAGAGTTCTTTTTCTGCCTGCCTGGCACAAATGCTTCTACGGAAAGAATATTTTCTTTAATGAATAGCCTTTGGACAAGTGACAAGACTCGACTTGAAATAGACACACTAAAAGCGATATTACTTACTAAAGTTAATTATGAAGAAAATTGTACAGAATTTTATACAATGCTTCAAAGTAAAAAAGACCTACTGAAAAAGATCCATAGTTCAGAAAAATATAAAAAGTTTTGTACTCAGTAATTCTGATTAAAAAAAATGTGATTCATTTAAAAAAAAATACTGATTTTTATTATATCCTTAAATAGTATTTGTTATGTATAATTTTTATTAAAAAATTATATTTAAGTTATTTAACTTAACTAAAAAATATGATCACCTTAGTATTAGTAATACTGCACCCTAGACATATTCTGGTGCACCGCTGCGTATGGCAGCCCTTTAAAGATTAAAGGCACCTTTCATGAATACATTGATCAAAATGCGACAGCGAGGAAATTCTAATCAAAACTCTAAAGAACATTTCTGTTACCATATGACGATTACTTTATTGTTGGGGTCATACAATTATGAAAAATGTTTCTTTTACCTCTGTATTTTATGAGCTGTGGTTGACTATCCTGTTGAGCAGGCTGTCTTTTCACTGCACCCGTGGATGATCTGTTGTTATCTTTGAATGATCCAGACGATTTTAATGTTGATGGCTGCACACAGAAAACATCTTGATTCAATCTGAAAGATGCCACTGATGGTGCTCCCAAAGTGTCGTCATCGTACGAACTGATATCAATATCAGTCAATACTGAAACAAAAAAAAAATAATCTTCAGTTTCCTTTAATCGTTGTATTATGTAAGCATACATTATTACATTTTTATGTGTAAGATAACTGCTTTTAGTTCATCAACCTTAAATGAAAACTTATCACTTGTTTTCATATGGCTATTGTTTTCAGTAATACTAACATCGGTAACGGCTGGTGTATAAGACCATTTACTTTTATTTTTTACAAACTATAAAGAGCTTTGCTTGTTAGTTTCATAGAATCACGTTAAAATTGTGATAAATATAACAACATGTAGGTGATGTACTGCTCTAAAAAACTGTAGGTGTAGGAGACAATACACTGATGCTTACACATATTGTTACCCTATTGGTGTTTGGATGTTGGAACATAGTTATGTTACTGTCAATAAATAAAAGTAAAACAAAGATACTGGTATGCAGGGGAAGAAAAATTAGGAAAAGAAAATACAAAGAAAGGAGACGAAAGATTAGAAGAAATTGCTGATTTTAGGTATCTAGGAAGTCAGATAAGTTAGGACGGAAGGAATAGTAAGGATATAAAACAAAGGACAACACAGCCCTCAATAAAAAGAAGTCAATTTAGGAATTTGAAAAAGATTGTTAAAAGTGTATGTCTGAAGAGCGGTACTGTACAGGTGCGAAACATGGACGGTGGACGCAGGGGAAAACAATAGGTTAGAAGCATTCGAAATGAGGTGTTACCGGCGAATGATGAGGATACCGTGGATAGAGGTTAGAAATGAAGAGGTATTAGAAAAAATAGGAGAACAGAGGACTCTAAGGAAGTCAATAAGAAAAAGGAGAGATATATTAGTACCACGTCTTCTCAACCATGTAGGTCTAGTCAGAGACATATTAGAGGTAGAAACATGAGTTGAGGGGAGTAGACGTAGACCTAGATTAGATTATTGTTCGCAAATAGTTAAGAATGTGGGATGTTCTAGTTTTAGGGAAATGCGAAGATTAGCTCAGGATAGCAAAGAGGGGAGGTTTGTATCCAACCAGTCTTAAGACTGACGACCTTATATATATGATGATCGAAACTATTTATAATTTTAATTCTAAAGATACCTCTTAACTCTGATACTGTAAATATTTTTTAAGTTTTAACGATTTTTATGTTCTTGTTAGACTCAAAAACGACTAAACTTGCAAGCTCCAAATTAATCTTGATTCAAGGAATCTTCACTGTGACTGCGTATGACTTGCACTTAACTAACTTTTTGTACTGACGTGCCCACTAGTGTAACATATGAGTCGCTACTGATTCACCTAATGATTTTTTCACTATTTAGTGTCTACTCTTAGATTTATCTTTATTATGATCGTAAATACACTTTAATACCGTAATAAAATTTATCGTGTTAATATACGAGACGACCAAGCTCTATAGTAAAAGGCTTTATGGTATTCCTTTATTTTAGACGGCAATAACTTTCTGAAAGAAATTTTTAAGATTGTTGCGTCTACGTATTTACTGATAAGTCTTTTCAGCTTTTTTTTTGCCTAAGGAAGAAAAATATTTTGAAGTTATTCTATATTATAGTTCCCAATAATTACTATTTTTAAAGAAGTGGAATAAAATTTTACGAACATTGTAGATGTGCTGAATATTTTCGAATGTTGTTGAAATTATGTATTTGATCATTAAATTGTTGCTTACTTTTTTCATATATGATGCATTTAGTTTTATTCCAAGAAATGATTAATTTGGCTTCGTAACTGGGAATTCTCGGTGTAGATAACAATGAATAGTGTCAATAGCATGGTCTGATAAGCAAACCAAAATTCTTTGATTACAAGTAATAACAGATAATTAAGGAAAATAAAGAATAGTAATTCAACAGAATCTACAAAAAATATCATTTTTTTTACCAAGTTAATTTTGATATTATGTACCCTTACATATGTATTATAAGTAAATGTTATAAAAGAAGAAAGACAAATCGGATTATACCACTATGTAAATTGGGTTCCAGGGTGTAAAATATCAAAAATGGCCCCCGCAAATGGCAATTGCAAATTTCAATTTTGTCTCGTTTTCCGCATCTATTTCAAAAACTATCTATCACAGTAATCACAATGAAATAATTGTAAAACGTTTAAAATAAAATTTGAAACGTCTCAGTTGGAGCTATTTATACAAACAAAAGGTTGAAAAACTTTTGACGGAAAGATAATTTTTTGAAAAATTCATAACGTAGTTAATTCAATGGTTCTAACATTGGCCTTCCGGGAAAAAGTAATGATCATTGTGCACAATAAGTGAGCCAAAGAGAGGTATTTCTGAAGGACTTATAGTTTTTGTACAATCACAATTTACGATATTTTTAGGTTATGGTTATTTTAGACTGATCTGATGATTTGAAAATGAATAAATATTTCGGGTTGGTGTAAATTACCTTTTGGTGAATTCCGTCCAATGTATACTTATACTTCAGGGTGCAGAAGTGCTTTGTCTTGCGACCAATGTTTATGTGGATGGTACTTTTAAAAACTGTCCCAAATATTTTTNTATTTTAAAATAAGATTCATGTGTACCTCTCGTATTTTTCTTACTACCTTATAAAACTACAGAAACCTATTTGTTCTTCTCAAAAACGAATCACTTCTTACGATAACATTAGTTGTAAAATTTTATGTTATTATTCTAATTTTGTCATTTCTAAATTTTAAAGTATTCATAGTCATATTTCACCAGTAGGGTCATTTTACAAGTCCGTCATTTTGCAACCTTTATCCGGCTCGAAGGACCATTTAATTATGTAGAAAAAGCAAGCATCGTTTATACTATTCTTGCTGATGTACTACCGTACCACACTTTTTAATGAATAAATTCTTCAATGAGTAGTTTATTATTATATTATTTTAGCAGTTTTAAAGTATTTCTTAAGTAATTGCTTATATTTTTTATTAGAAAGGGGCTATATATTTGTATGGGTATAATTATGGACAAATGCAAGCAAACGCCAACGTTACTTTTATTTTACTACAAAAAATAACCTAAAGGTAACCTATCATTACAAAAAGGTTTTATTTTTTATCTATTCAAAATTAGAAAGGTTCAAGTTCTATAAAATTATGCATTTCTTTAATTAAATAAACCAACCTGTACTGTTGCTATTTCTTGCTTTATTTGTTATTTCTATTGAATCTTACGATGAATAAAAATATGTAATGCTCAATGCGTGTGTTGCGAAAGTGGGTTACTTGAAACTGTGCTGTTTTAAATAATGAAATTAATTCCTTTTGTAGCTGCAATGCAATGAATGAATAATGCATAGAATTAAGTTGCAAATCTATTATTTACAAAGTAGATTATTCGAAGAAATTTTCTCATCATGTCATTAGAATGCAAGTGGAGTCAATTTAGGAAAGCAAAAGTTATAAGCTATAACAAACTGTTGAAATTATGAATAAGTTTTAATTCATGTATTAGAATTCGCTCGGCCAGTTTGTTACTGAAATATGTTAATTTGTTTATACCGAGACGTTGAATAATAATTGCTTTAATTTTATATTTTAAAAAAGTTAGATAATTTTTTAAGTATAGGAATTATTTAGGTTTTTGACTAATGTATGCCGCTAGCTCATTTTTTAACCTATCTGAATAGGATTTTTTAAAAAAATATGTGAATTCGGCTCTTATTTTTTGAAGAGAATCTTTTCTTTTTTAATTTT
>NW_020438910.1:349095-365454 GCF_000699045.2 Agrilus planipennis | reverse complement strand
TACAAGGGAAGTTAGGGTGGTACTTCGTATTACATTTTACATTATTTTATCGAGACTTATATTTTTTATCCATACTATCCTTATAATATTTTATAAAATTATAGATACTATATTAATAAATTATAAAAGAAATGTACTGTCAATTTGTTTTTCAAATTTAAATAAAGTATTGTATAGTAATTAAATATTTAAATTACATTGTGTAATTAATAACAATGAAAAATGAAATTGTAATATTAGAGGAAGATCATAAAATAATAAAAATAAACTTCTGATACTGTGTTGAAACCTGTTCCACTAAGACTGCATATGGCATACTGAAGAGATTAAATAAATTCGAAATCGCGATCTTCGTCTCGTAGTGTCGATAAATTACTGATTAAGAACATAATCCGTTCTTATTGGATTTTGCCGTTTATTGCATATGAGCGTAATTTCAGTCGTCCGTCTTCATGAGGCATTGAAAAATTTGTAGCTATGCAAGACGAAATTGTTGAAAATATTGTAGCGAGCACGAGTGTGTTTGTGTGCGATCGGGCACACGTGTGTGTGAACGGCTTATCGATTCGCCGACTAGTCGCGGGCGCCTTTATTCATGTGCGCCGTATTTGTAAATGTGTGTGTCGTACCTGGTTTCTGGGAAAGCAGTTAAACAGGAAAAATAAACTATCCGGATGTTTCTAGAAGGTTCCAGAAAGTAAACAAAAGAGTATTTAAAGGAAGAGACGATCGCCGAGAGAAGAAGAAAATAAATTGACCGTTGCAGAAGTGAATTCAGAAATAAATTGACAGTGATAGCAATGAAATAAATAGCACAGTGAATAGTGATATATGAACAGTAGTGTAAATAAATAGAATAATTCATAACCTAAACTTAGTAATAATTTAATAGTGTTTTTAAGTCCTTTAATAATTAGTGTAAATAAATAGTTTTTGTCGTTATCAGTCTTAGAAGTTAATTTTGTTAAACCCACGAACATTACAATATCGTATCTCAACACAGAAACTAGTCCGTTTTTAAATGTAAAATTCACATGTATTTAATGTGTTAATAAGTCTTTCAGACATGTGCATGATTTATGTGGATTCGACTTCTCTAAAACCAAAATTAGCATGCAATTTACATATGGCTGATAAAACCAAAATCCAAAATAGTGAACAATTGAAATATTGACATATTAACAAAAGTTAAACAAAAACCCTCTCATGGTAAGTATATGTATTGTATATACTGTGGAGATGAACATACAAATTGAAATATCAAATTAAACACACGTATGTTAGAAAGGCAAGGCACACACACGAAAAACATACATTAACAAGCGTCCGACAAGGTTGAAATTAATGATCGATTCATCTGTAAGTAATATACTAATTTTGGTTTTAGAGAAGTCCAATTCACATGCACATGTCTGAAAGATTTAATACATTACATGAATATGAATTTGTTGATAACTTCATTAAAAAAGCAGAGCAGTCTCTGTTTTGAGATACATAAGTCGGTCTATTTCATATTTACTACGTCCTTGGTTACAGCGACCATTTTGCTATAGAGATGTTAAATCTAAGTCCCTTGAATTTAAAGCATACTTTAGTACAACATTCATGTGGCTACAAAATATANTGACCATCATTCGACGGGATTTAGTTAGTTATGAGTTAGTATAAAATCGATATCTGTTGTGAGCGAATTAGAAGTCTAAACAGTGAGATAAATCTACAGCGATATAAATCATAATCGACTGTCAGATAAACAATTCATAGTATTTCTGGGTTAAATATAGTTCCTATTATTGTCTATTTGTTGTGAAAGTTTGATTATGACGTAAAAGCACCTTATAAAGGGTGCCTGTTTCCTGTAATACAATATAATATATAGGCGGCATGCTCACTTAGCGACAATTTTCTAACAGTGTTTTCCGGCAACAATGAAATTGATGCGAATACATTACCAATTCTCAAAGGCGCCATGCGAACTGACGCTTGACTCCCTGTGGCTCTCACAGTTTCCAAAAGTGTTAAATAAGTTACTTATATTCGGAAGTTTTTTTTTTTTGACCAGAAGCACTAGAAAATTCGTTATTACTGTAAGAAATAACAAATCCAACATTTGCTTTTATTAATTAACTTAATTTTATTAACTCGTGCTTTTTTAACTTTTCTTAAAAAAGATGAATCTACATTCTGTATAAATTTAACTGATTTTATTAAAAATTTGGTAAAAGTTGACTATACGTCTCCATATTCAATTAAACAAAAGACTGCAACTTCATAAGATTTTTATCGTCACTATAATTGATAATATGTAAGTGATTTAGTGGGTTCTTAATTCATAATGTTATTCTATTAATATATATCACCAAATTTTATTATTCTGTAATGTTTCCATGTTATGCTGCATTCTTAATATAGGTTTGCAACCGAGAAACTGCTTATTCTACGTAAACAGATAAATACGTATGCACTTGTACAGTAATTCCGTTAAGCCATATTGATTTGAAACATTCGCCAACCAGATTAAGGCAATTCAATCAGATTCTGAGGAATAGAGGGTATATGTATAAATGTGTGCACTAAATAATCGATTCCACTAGACGGTGAAATTAATGTATGCATGTGTCTTAAAAGACGATGCCATAGCCCAACCTGTGGAAAAAGGGAATTAATTCAATACCATCTAACAATAAGAGGAACAGGAAGGAAACCCTGCCGGAATTTCTGAAAGAGTACAATGAAGTACTAGTCTATACAGCGTGATTACAAAGTTAGGAATGACGCATTTAGTTCAATGAATCTTTTTTATTGAAATAACTAGTTAACTAATACAGATCAGTAGTTCTCTATGGTGCATAAAAGGACATCGGATAACATTCAGATGCAAAAATCACCTATTGTAAATTTATTATTCACACACACACACACACACAGAGATATTATTGAACAATTGATCACATGGCTGAAGATGAATTCAAACCAATCGGTCTTAGAGCCCTATTACGGTTTGAAGTAGAGAGGTTTTAGTGGAAGGTACCCACTCCCCAGAAGGAAATTCGTTTAGCGTTCGAGATTACTGATTCATGAAATGGGGGTGACCTTCAGGAGGGACGCTAAAGATTATAGGCGTGCTGTTGAGAAGAAATACGTTCGAGATGGCGATCAACATCCGGTAGCTTAGATAAATTATTGGCTAAGAACTTAAAACTGTTCTTATTACTTTGGTTTACTGTCACGCTGTATTGCCAAATAAATTCCATTGTAGCGCTTTGTGAAACATTTGAAATATTACACCGCTAGATGGAGATATACTGCCTGTAGTTTGATATTATGCTATCTTTAACGGAATAACACCAGACGAGGACAAGTCCCTTCAACTACTGCCAAATTATTGGCAACCACTCCCGACCTCCCTGATGAATTCATCGATTACCTGAGTAACCTACCCAACTCCTTAAAATAACGTCCCCCCCCCACACACAAACGTATAGTTCATTTTCAAAATACACAATCTCATAACATTAATAACCACAATCGTCTGAACAGGACCTAAATTGGTCTTATAACGGCTTTAGGTAGAGGGGTTTTAGTCGGAACATCCAAGGACACCTTCTTCGGAAATCCGAGTCATATGGACAGCTGGGTGTCTTTCGAAGATTGCCCCTCTTCCACAAAAAAAAATTAGAACAAGTAAGTCCAAATTCGCGATCCACATTTAATAGTCAAGATAAATAATAATGTTTTGTTATAGAACGAAAAATTAAAAATGCACCCATAAATAATTACATTGTGCTTCCATATTGAAATCAATAAAATGTAATTCATTTTACTATTGCGGCACCGTATTTGATTAATATATATGTAATACTTTCTATTGTTATAAGGGTTATTGTATACGATCGCATTCGTAGTGATTACAGAGTGAGTAAAATCAGTTTTTAAAAGTAATTAAATACAAAGTGCAAATGCATTTTAAATGTAAAATACAAAATAGATTTCCCTTTTATATTTCAAATGCTAAATGCAAAGTAGGTATTTTCGAAATAATTTTCAGCAACAAATAATTCTTCTATATGCTTCCTTATTTGTCTTTGTCATCGTTTTAATGATACTGATATTAAAATAGTTTGCTTAGCGTGAAAGAAATAGGGTGGCGAATAATTTTATTGATGTGAAATCTGATCTTTTGTACATTGTAGTAAGAGAAATAAATTGAATCCATAGTTTCTTTAGCTTTGGGTTTGTTTACATGTTGTTACTTTCAAACAAAACAATGTATTTTGTATTGTGCTTTGGATTCTACTTTGACTACTACATACACGTATGACTAATTACGTTTATGGTCCAGGGCAATTTATTAAGCTTCAAAAGAAATCGTAAGTATATATATAACAAAATTAACTTCTAAGACTTATAACGACAAAACTATTTATTTACACTAATTATTGAAGAACTTAAAAACACTATTAATTTATTACTAAACTTAGGTTATGAATTATTCTATTTATTACACTGCTGTTGATATATCACTATTTCACTGCTATCACTGTCAATTTATTTCTGCAACGGTCAATTTATTTCTCCTTTTCTCGGCGATCGTCTCTTCCTTTCAATACTCTTTTGTTTACTTTCTGGAACCCTCTAGAAACATCCGGATCGTTTATTTTTTCTTTGAACTGTTTAACAGCTTTTCCCAGAACGCTGGCACGACACACACATTTACAAATACAGTGCACACGAAGAAAGGCGCCCGCGGCTAGTCGGCGAATCGATAAGCCGCTCACATACACATGTGCCCGATCGCACACAAACACGCTCGTGCTCACTACAATATTAAATTTATGTAATATTTTATATGTGTGAATTTTACAAGCAATTAATAAGGCAAAAGTATTTAGGTGTTCATCGACTGCGGTTTTAATTTCAATTATATTTATGACCCATTGTTTCAGTTAAATTATTATTCATCAAACTTGAACTCGTGTGTACACAAACTGCATACAACAAGCCGTATAGGTTGCTTTTTATATGCAAGTAATTATATTGGTGAATGCATTTGTTGGTGTCCAACTAACAAACATAATTTACAAACAAAAGCATAATTGAACATATGCTCATTGCTACTATTCACACCAGAATAATGAACAAAATGCTAGGGACATTGAAGACACCGTTTCAATTTCTTAAAAAAAAACATGTCTGGATATATTGCAATTTATTGATACATAAGTATTTCGTTAATTTATAAGGCTCTTATTATACAAAACAGTGAGTATACAATGAAATTTTATTTACTATAGTAGTAGTGGTAGTGTAAACTGCAACACCTACAGAAAGAGTAGAAAACCTACAGAAATAGAAACCTTGTAAGGACATACAGAGTAGTGTTGTGTACTGACAACTAAAATATTAACAAATTCCGAATAACGAAACGTGAAGTGAACAAAAAGCAACGCTAATCGTAAAATAACTGATCACCGGTTAGTGGGTTTAGTAACCGGTTAAACTGTCTATTAAAAATAATATAGACGATAACAACTGGTTATTGAAATAAGAGGTTATTTTGGTCCAGGATTACTATAAATAAATTTCAATCAAGTCCGTATTTTATGGACCACCTATTCCGACCCCCCCCTCAATACCTCCCACGCTTAACCATTTTCCCCCCTCAACCCTTTCCCCAATCCCAACCCTCCATTCCCTTTCCGGGGATGAGCAACCCTCAGGATATATCTCCCCACTCGAGGAGGTGTTTTAGTAGGTAAAAATCCAACATTACCTCTTTCAGGGGGTTTCTTTTGAAGATTTCCCTTCCTCGAGAATAATCTAAACAAAAAAGTCCGTATTTCGGGGAATATCTATAACAATCGCGGTTGTAAGTTTTTGATTGGAACTTTATGAGAGTTTCTGATTTTGTGACTAATGTATGAGAACCGTGAATCTATAAACTGAGTAATTAATTTAACCTATACTTGGCGGTTTTGAATTGTGATTCGTTGAACACAATATCTTTAAGTACCTATAATAGTAACGACCTTTTAGCTAACAATGGGTAGACATTTTTAATAAATTTTTAACAAAAACGACTCACTTTTTGATAAACGACACGAAAAAATTAATGTAAATGGCATTAGATATTTATTATTGTTTAAACAACATGAATAAGTATATTATTAGCCTCGAAATGTTTCAAACTATTTCTTTTCCTAAATTTTTAATAAAGGCAATTAATTTTTTTATGAAAATTGCGAAAGGCATAAAAATAGACACTTCCTGAAAATACTCTTATTATTGTTTAAACAATTTAGTGATGTAACGGAAACAGAAGTAAATAGTAAATTTTTACGGAAGAGGAAACAGAAGCGGATGCGGAATGCGGAAGTGTAATGATTTTAGGTGAATCTGTAATGCAGTGGTCGTGCAAGCTTTTTGCGAATATTTTATTACAGATTTTATATTTGACATTTGCGTAGTTAATATCAACAAAATAATTACAAAATTGCATTTTTAACTTAAAACTTACAACACTGAACAAACACTATACAAAATAAATTAGCGCTATAACTATGTTGGTATTTTCGAAATGAAATTATTAGGACTCTTAAGGGGGAGCTAGAAGTCCGAGACGTTTCTAGATTAAAGTAGGAAACCAATAAGAGAATAAAATTTTGAAAATATTTGGAAATAGATTTAGGCCCTCAAGTACAATAAAATTATTTGCACAGGGAAAGTATTACTTGTCGCAAATACGCTAATACATCCTAAAACTAAAGGGTGGATAATAATACGTTCACAACGTTACAGTGGGGTCGCCCAATAGGCTGTCTAATATGCAACATTCCTACGAGTAATTTCATTTAAATTGTCTTTGAAAACGGTGAAGTTCAGTCAACAGATAACACTGATAAATTTTTACTTGTTTTATTGTTCCGATATATTTATTGATTTTTAGAGAGATGAGAAATAAGATTTTGTTAAGTTACGGTGAGCTTCCATCATAAAAAAGCGGAACCAGATGTGAAAAAGTATGCGGAACTTCCGCAAGAGTTGCAACTTGTGATATTAAACAATATGACAAAGTACTTGCCCCAATTGGGATGTTTCTAATTTTTAACAATATTAAGAAATACATGAACAAAATGATTAAAATTAAAATCATATTTCCAGAGAATTAAAAAGTGAAAACCTTCACTGAGTCGACTATGTAATATAATTATTATTGATGAAAAATTTTGTTGCCACAAGTCTACTGGATTCCCTACGATGAATATTTAAATTGTATTATGTGAAATCGATTTCAATTTGGTCGAGTAGCAGCCTAGTTTAGTCGGTTGGTTGTTGGTTATTTTATTATCTATCTGGCGGCAGCGAAAAAGAGGGTTAAAAGGAAAAAATAAAAAGTTGAAACGTCACTTACGAGACAGTCTGTTGTCGAGCGTCGGATTTTCCCAGTCGTCGTCTCGCTGCGTCCAATTGCGACAGTCCCGGCGTCGCACGCTGTCTTGTCTCGTGCTGACGCTGTCTGTCGGCAAACGGCTTGGGGCTGCAACAAAATATATGAACCTTGTAGAATCTCAAAGATATAATAACGAGGTTTAAAAGATCAGATATTACAGTTGGGAAATCAAGATGAAGATAATTTCGATAAAGAAAAGTGAGTTGAATAAAAAAATTAATTTATATGTACAATTTCATTTACACCAATCGTTAAACTTATTCCTTACTTTTTCTTTCTAGTAATATTAGGGTGTTTCAATTAAAGTGACTGTTTTGTTTTTTTCGAAAAACATTGAAAAATCGATGGAGTATCCATAGACATAGATCCTGTTAAAATATGAGGCTTTGATATTATTATTTAGATGTGGCATCTTGCAATTTTTTTATTTAAATAACAAACGAATTTTTATTCCTTAATTTTGGAATTTTATCATTCGACAACTAATTACCGTATATACATAGTATTTTTATAGGAGGGCTTTATTAAAAAAGGCCTTTCTTAAGTTTAGCTGTTATATATCGATAGTTATCGATTTATTAGATAATTATCGATAACTGTTGATATATTGATAACTAATAGATAATTAGCGAAAATATAGATATATCGATAGTTTTCAGTTGCTATTAATTGTTACCGATACCTATGTATATACTATAGATAGTTTTCTCCAGCACTACCTACGGGTATGCAAATGGTAGATATCTATATATTAAAAAGAAAATATGAAATGCCACGTCCACGCTTGTTATTAAATCCTTTGGCGTAGCTAGGGAATTTAAAATTAAACATGTGCATATGCAAAGGCCTCACATAACTTACTTCATTTATATACATAATTCAGAATAGCAAGCGGATTTTGAGGATTCATCTCAGGATTCATTAAGAATTGTTAATGTTTCGGTTCTTCAAATAGCTATCACGATCCTGATCGTCAGTATTTTATTGTCGCAAGGGGGATATATATTCTTTTCATACTTTTACAATGCTTTAAAGTTTCGATAATTCTACATCACTTTATTTTATTTTTATTTTATTTATTATAGATTACGGGTTTACAACCAGTTACAAAAAGAATACAATAATTTTATCAATATATTTCATTTTTTTTAGTTGTGATATAGTGCCAACATTTATAAGGGTAGGAGAGAATGTATTCCAAATTCGACGAAGTCTTGCTATAGGATTAAAGTAGGCAAAATTTGATTTGTATGTAGACTCTGCCAAAGGATTTGGGTTTCTGATATCGTAGTTAATTTTTCGGTTTGCAAAATGTGCAGATAAAGGGGGACAATTTAAGTGTCCAGATAGGAGTTTATATACAAATAAGTATGTCATGATATTTAGGGAGAGAAATTATACTTAAAAGTGAGTATCGCTTCATATAATTTGTATAATTGTGATCATTCTTTTTTATTAGATTTCCATGAGCATACCTTATTGCACGATATTGTATGTTCTCTAGGATTTTTTGGGATTGTTTTGTATAGGGAGACCAAATCAAAGAACCATAGGTTAAGAGAGGTAAAATCAGAGTGCATTAAAATGACGTGAACAAATTTTTATTCCAGAATTCACTTCTTTGATACCTACTGCTTTTATCCAAGCTTCTATTAGTTTACTTTTTTCTATAATTTTCCGAATATATTTTTTACATATATAAAACGGTTAGTTTTTATTGGAAAGTAGTTAATGTAGGTGAAGAGTGAAGATCTATGTCTGAAGTGCTATTGCAGCTTTTCACTGAACGTATTAACTTTTTATTTGATTTAACTTTAGAAGAAAACTTCGTCGACTCCATCACCAAAAAAATTTTTACTTTTTTATCGTGTTTTATTATTTTAATAAACAATTTTACAATTTGCGTGCACAGTTCCTATGTAAATTTTTCCCTCATTCGAATTATAAAATTTGCCACCAGATGGTGTATGCCCATTTGACGGATCCCAATAGTCCACCAGACGATTTGTGTTTCTGCTTTTTGGTATGTTTTTCTACGATTGTTACGATTTTGTAATCGTAGGTACCTATTCTGCAAGGCCTTCGTCCCTATCATAAAGTGGATCGTTAGGGATTGACCATTCGCCTTTCAGCTTTTGCTATGGTGGCTGAATTTACGTTTGGATACAGGACCGATACTTTTCACATATTTTTAACAACACAAAAGTCTTTATAAAGAATTTTTAAGTACCTAGACGGTAATGCTTGTTACATGATACAAATTATTAAAAATTGGTACAAATACTAAGAAATTGGGGCATCTAACATTACTGCGAGGCGGACCTAATTCTATCTAATACCGAAAAAAATATTTTTGCCGCCCCTACTTTTGAGCCACCCGTTGCCCCCATTGCCCCCCCTCCCCACGCTACGCTAGTGCCTACTGTTGAATGAATTTAGTTTTCAAGGAAAACTTTAGTCTCTGCCACTATATATGAACACCGATCTGACACTAAAAATTGGCCAGATAAAGTTGGTAAAGGTTACAGTTTACCAGCAACGTACAGAAGAAGGATGTAATTACATACGCCCACTACAGTGATTATTGATGAAACCGCATTATCCACGGGACAGCAGTTTAATTGAGAAAGGGGAATGCGTCAGGCGAACTTTCGGTGTTTTAGAATTAATATTTAAAATTTTGTAGTATAAGCAAAATCGTAAAATTTAAACGCTTAAAAAATTCAATTTTTTCGATGAAATACATACTTCAGTAGTTCATTTAGTTTATCGCTTAGAATGTAGAATTATTGAATGTAAAAAATTATGTAAGAATCTATATTTATAAAAAGTTATACAAAAAGGGTTAAAATTAGAGAAATTAATGTTTGGAAACAATTTATTTGAGTTAATAACAATAGAATAAATGCTATTCAGCAAAGGCTAAGTCCGATCGTATAATAAACGTTAGGTTACTGTTGGAAACATAGACAAAAAAAATGGCCTAAATGTTTCGAATTAAGTTGTGAACTAAATACAGACTAAAGTGCGATAGAGACAAAACAAATGTGCGGTCAGTAGTTGTCTGAGTTTATTATGGCTTGCAGAAAAGATATAGGTTTTAAACACAATGCAACTTTTTCTCTTTCTGGAGAGCACTCAGTCCATTCGCTTATTCCAATATTGGAAAGGATTGGCATGTCATAATTACCGAATTGACTGTACCTTGAGGTTAGGGTAGGTTGGGTTGGACTATGTATCATAGAAAACGAATGTGTTGTTTTCCATACATCCCTTAATTTAGTCATAAAATATAATAATATAATTTAAAGCTGCCTTTACCGAAAATAAGCAATTTTTAAACATACCGTTTTTCACTTGATGCGTTTTTAACATTTAAGATTTAATGAATGAAATCTGCATTTCTTTGTGTTTATGAATTACTGAAACCATTTGTTTATCGTATCAAAAGCAGATAGCATTATACCTACTGCTGATATTTTATACATTTTACACATGAGTACATACAGCTAATTAACATTTCTTAAGTGTGTAATTATCGTTCGTCATTAGGGTTATCGCTGGACAAGGAATAAGCATAACATTTAACAAATAATACGTACTTACACTATTTTTATTTTCATATTCAGAAACATTTACAACATAAATATGATTTTAACTTTTTAATATGTAATTAAAAACATGTATGTTTTTTGTCTTATTAACTTTCCAGTGGGAATTTATAGTAATGCTAGAAATCCTAAATTTTGACATATCTTTGTTACAGTTAAAACCAGTTTTTAGATAGAACGCGTTTTCCCTAGTGAGAACTAGTTTTTACTAAATGACTTTGTTAAAACTAGAATTAACTAATGCTCAAAATCAAAATCAGTTAAAACTAGTTCTTGCTAGACAAAACGCGTTTTTCTGAAGCAAGTCAGTAAAAAGTATTCCGACCGAAGTTAAAATTCATTGGCTCTGCCAAAAAAATGGTTGCCTTAGTGAATCAAAATGCCTTTTGATAGTTTATTTTGTAATAACAAGTAGATCCTCATCCTTAGTTGTAGGTAGTTTAAGGTAGTTTAGTATGTTAATCAATGTTCCTTAGCAATGTTCGTTTTTTAAATTTTGTGGTTGTGTTCTGTTGACTTGTTTGATTATTTTATTAAGTTTTGATTAATATTGTCACCTTGGCAACTACTTTATGTCGATGTTTCCCAAAATGTTCTTTTAGCGCAAGGTCCCTACAGTTGTAGGGTTGAATGCTACAGTATTTAAGTGGATGTCTCTGTGTGTTTTATTCTCTTCCACTGGGAAGTTAGCCGTGTGGACCTTTCCGGTCGCACCCAGACCAATTTTTTAAAATATTATTTGTTTTATTAATATAATATTTATTTAAAAATGGGTACTTACGTAGTTTTCTACGAGACGCTAACCAGTCTTCTAAAGAGTTAAGCACGTTGTTATTGTCTTTAGATTTTTCATCTCGTGAATTGTGTCTAAGGGCTCTTCTTCTCTCTTTACTAGTCAGCATGCATTCTTCGAGAAGTTCGAACCAATCTTCTAAGCCGTCTGGTGCACGTAAAAAAATCTTGCCATCTCGACCCAAAATAAGGGCCACCTGAAAAAATGTTATCTTTTACGTTTTGTAGGTATACAAATATTTAATAATTAAACAACAATCATTTGAATAAAATAATTCGAAGTGGTCTGTATTCTGTCGAAACTGCCAGACGCGGATCGCGATTTCGATCTTTTTGGATCTCATGAGCGCGTCGCATACACCTCCGACAGAACACAGATCAACTTTTACCTGCTATCTTAACAGCGCGTTTTAGAAAATACCACAAATGGCGCGGTAAACGCTATCTGTACTACGATGCTACATTTTAGGATTACCTATGCTCCAACAAGGTCCATTTGTATGGATATTTACTTGCTGAAACGCGCTGATGAGATCCAAAATGATCGAAATCGCGATCCGCGTCTGGCATTTTCGACAGAATACAGACTACTTCGAATTATTTTATTCGATTATGGTAACGTGTCTATCAGGTTAGCTACGCCGGGATTCGTTTCAGCAAGTAGATATCCATATATTTAAATGGACCTTGTTGGAGCATACGTAATCCTAAAATGTAGCATCGTACTACAGATGGCATTTACCGCGCCATTTGTGGTATTTTCTAAAACAATCATTTGGTTTGTTGCAGATATTTTTAGATTTATTCATTATTCATATCATCCGGTGGGTAACATGTCCTAAACGTGTCAAAAGTCATCGACGACCATATAAAATTAATTTTTCTATCCCTCGGGAACAGCATTTTTTCTTCTGAATAAAACGTACCCTAATTCTTTTCTGTACACTTGAAAATGTGTCTAAAAATTTTATGATTATCGATTGAGTAGTTAAGGCGTGAAATTGACCACAAAAAGCTAATCTTTTTCTATCCCTCGGAAACAATATTTTTTCTGGATAAAAGGTACCCTATGCCATTTTTTGCACCCCTGTATAAAATTTCATAATGATCGGTGGAGTAGTTAAGGCGTGAAAATCTGACAAACAAACAAACAAACTCGTATTCGCATTTATAATATTAGTTAGGATGCACCGGACAACCGGGCACCCGTCAAAAGCAGTACGGTTAACGGTTTATGTCTTCGTTTTGGGGGGTTTTCCATTAAAAACCAGCCTCACCAACGCCCTAAATCGCATTCAAATCCCGTTCAAAAAGTCGTTTAAACATTAAACCAATAAAATTGTAATTCTTGGTGAATGGATTTTTAACGACAGAGTTGAGGTGAAACCGTTGAAATGAGCCTATAATGTTTATATACAGTAAAAGTCTGCAAGGTGACAAAATCATACTAATAAGTCATCGTTAATAACCTAACCTAAACCTGATAGAAATTGTGACGTATTATTCACGAGAAAAAGTAACTACAAGAACTATGGTCCGGCTCCTAGGATAGCCCACTTTTAAAAAAATACGGTTATGATTATTCGAAACATTTTAAATTTCGCGGGTTTATGCTACTAGGCAGATGACAGTTTGCTTGGTCATGTTAAGATGATGCACGCTTTATAACCTCCATTATCTAAATCATTTTGAAAATTTACAAATTTAAAACAAATCTCGTTGCTCTAAACTGTGAAAATTTATATTTAATCAGCGAATTATAGGTGAGAGTTATTATTTTATTTCCTTTTTCGTATTTTTATGAAATTATACTCAATCCGAGTGTAATTTCCTATCATGGCCCATAATATAATTCCCAAACATAGTCCGGGCCTTCCTAGGTTTATTCAAATGTAGTGTTAGTATATTTTTGTGTTTGTATGTTTGTTTGTTATAAGTTTGACTTGTTGTTGATATTGAATAATAATGTATTAAATTTGAAGTCAGTAATAAAATATAATAATATAATTTAAAGCTGCCTTTACCGAAAATAAGCAATTTTTAAACATACCGTTTTTCACTTGATGCGTTTTTAACATTTAAGATTTAATGAATGAAATCTGCATTTCTTTGTGTTTATGAATTACTGAAACCATTTGTTTATCGTATCAAAAGCAGATAGCATTATACCTACTGCTGATATTTTATACATTTTACACATGAGTACATACAGCTAATTAACATTTCTTAAGTGTGTAATTATCGTTCGTCATTAGGGTTATCGCTGGACAAGGAATAAGCATAACATTTAACAAATAATACGTACTTACACTATTTTTATTTTCATATTCAGAAACATTTACAACATAAATATGATTTTAACTTTTTAATATGTAATTAAAAACATGTATNAGTGTTTACATTTGTGTTAAAATGCCAAAAGCTTTACTACTTTTTTAGATATCTTGTTTCTCAAATAAATATATAACAACTTCCATTATGTTTTTTCTTTACGTTACTTATCTGTAAAATTTTACGAGGTTTTGAAATTAAGTGGGCCTTCATTGGCGCCTGTACCTTAGTAATTAATAAATAATACAAATTAGGAAAAACAACCTATCGCAATACAATCTTAACTACCAATTTTCATTAGGTAGGTGTTTTGTTATACTTATTGAATTATTATTGTTGGTGTTTGTTTTTTCATTTTCCTCTGATAGAATTACCTGACCGGATCCTAAAAATATTGCCAAATCCGCTGGGTACTAGAACCAAACCGGGTACCTGGCTGGTCCCTCCTCCTTTTTATCCTTAAGATAAAATAAAACCGGGGAGTTAATTCGGCTTTCCTAGATTATATACATACGTCTATAATTCTCCCCTTTTTACTAGTATCAATCTACCACACGAAAACATGCACCAGTTAAGTATATTTTCTCAAAATTTCATTACACTCGACCAGGGCCGGCTTAGACTTTTGCAGGCCGCGTGCAACGGCAAAGTGGGGTCGCTGAGGTTGTGATTCAGGAGAGGGTGAAAAAAATTGGATGTATTATACTGGTGTATTCAAAATTTTAAATACAGGGTAATTGAATCATAAACAGACTCACGGAAAATAGAAACAAACTCTTTTCAGTTATTTAGTATCTCAGGTGCTACTAAAGTATTTAAAGCGTTAGATAAGACCTTACTAAGGTATTACGCTGATGAGATCAAATAAGATCGAAATCGCAATCTGCGTCTAGTAGCTACTTTCGATAAATTTTTGACCGAAAACTCAAACGTTCTTCAGAAATGGGCTTTTCTTGACTTTGCTGTAATTAATAATACTGCAGTAGTCTATTTCATCACATAACTCCCGCTCTATCGATTTCATAACCAATCCTTCTTCGGCTGTAGAAGATCGAAAAAGTTTTTAACGAGCTTTAGTTTTGAAATACTCCTAGAGTCGTCCCTGCAGTTGACAGAAAAACTTTTGTCAAAAACTACAGACTACTCGAGGTACAACTCAGTAAACTTAAATGAAATCCCAAAAGGCGAGCATATGAGTTGGCGGTAGGCAGGGATGATGCAAACAAAATGTATTACAAAAAAACATAAAATTTCACTAAATAAAATTGGAAAGCCCACAGAACAAAAGTAAAACCCACTGCAATCTCGTGATCTTCCTCTATTACATTTAATTCCATTAATAGATAACGCAAAAATTGACACAAAAATCTACTGTGTGTCTATTATTTATGCCTCCCCCGCCGTCACTTCCTATACAATGTAATCCATTGGGTCCTTGGGTATTCAGAAATCCTCTCAAGAAATAGATTAAATGTCTTTTTTAATATTACATTTTGAATGAAATATTGTTCACTAAAATTTCGCCAAAGCCACTAACTTTCCGATACATCCGCTGTGCACATTGTTGGCAAGACTTTCAGTCTCTCTCGAGAATAAAATTTATAGTATGTGACGTTAACTACCGTCTTACATGTGAAAAATGGCTCTTTACTGGAGCTATCGTTTATTGAGAGGCTTGAGGCATAATACATTTTACAAGATTTGTGAAGTAATGTAATAAATATGCCATTAGTAAAGTCGCGTACTTACTGTAAATATACTGCTATGAATATTATTTCCTAACACTGAAAAGAGATCTTAGAGATTTTGTGTATCCTTGATTCAATGTTAGTAAAATTAAATGAAAATCATACTCATACTAATCAGGATCGCAGGATTGCCTTGGCGTGGCTACAATAGTGTTTACTCAATAACTTTTTTAAAACGCAAAATAATTACAAAAATTAAAATACCTACTTGTACAAATCCGACCAAATTATTCTATAATTTATGCATTTTTAAATATACTAGTAAATCGTTTTTTATGTTTTAACTATAAGGCAATGGAATGTTCGTTTATCATGAAATGAAATTGGTATTCGGTGAAATAAAAATTTTGTAGGGATTAGCGAAATCTAAATTAAAAAATATCATTACAGAATTAGTTCTTTTATATAGAATTAAAAAACAAGTAGT
>NW_020438910.1:342999-348875 GCF_000699045.2 Agrilus planipennis | reverse complement strand
GTCGAACGCTGCCGAACGCGGAGGCCGATTGTGCCTCTTTGTCGCTCGTTCCGCGCTCTCGCTTGCACTTCAATTCTTAAATGGAACGCCTCAGAGCGAGGTAACGCCGCATGAGTCATGTTTTTTCGTGCGTGCAGCCGGCTCCATCGAATTATAAGACGTTGTCACGTCAAAAAAAGAGAAATTGAAAAAAACTTAATAAATTTTTAAAACAAGAGCAAAGACCGAGGCAAAGACAAACGCAAATTTCCTCCTAACTTCTTAAATTTATTTAAAAACTAGTATTGTTAAAATTTTTGCACTTTCCTTTCTAAACCAGGCCATTTAGTTACATCGCACCCCGGGCCAAAATCTTCAGCCCGGCTCTGACAGCGATAGTGGAATATTATAAAAGGTTTTCTTTTTAGTTGATTTATCAGTAAAAAATATGGGTAGGTACCCATTTGCAAGATTGCACGTGGACTAATTTTATTGAACGACATACGTTCTCTGTGGGGTTACAACGAAGGCAATGGAAAGGATACAATAATACTACGGGTTTGATAAATGCTTGCCCTATTTGCCCTACTCGTTGGAACAGAGGCAGATTAAATGTCGAGAGCGCTCTAGGCTAGCACCTCATAGGCGCCCCTCTGGCGGTCATATATTTTGCAAAATACTTTTTTTGTTATTAGGTACTTCCTTACTTTTTTTTTAGGTTTAAAAACTTCCGCGCGCGCCCCTTTTTAACCTTGCGCCCCTAGGCATATGCCTACTTTGCCTTATGGATAATCCACCACTGGGTTTAATTACATGATCATAACATTACTTCTTTTTAATAAGACACTAAGCAATAGCATTTTATTTATTATAACTTCGTTTTAAGTTTCGTTATTTAGAAGAAGTGGCTGATTTTAGATATCTAGGAAATCAGATAAGTCAGGACGGAAGGAGTAGTAGGGATATAAAGCAGGGTTGTGTCGCCTTTAATTAAAAGAAGTTACTTCTATGTTCGCGAACGGTTAATTTAGAAATTCCAAAAAGATTGTTAAAAATGTATGTTTGGAGCGCGGCGTTGTAGGGGTGCGAAATATGAACAGTGGGCGCGGCGAAAAAGAAAAGGTTAGAAGCGTTAGAAATGTGGTGTTATAGGCGAATGATTAGGATAACGTGGGTAGAAAAGGTTAGAAATGAAGAGATATTAGAAAGAATAAGAGAAAAGAGGACTCTATGGAAGTCAATAAGAAATAGGTGAGATAGGTTGGTAGGACACCTTCTCAGACATGAAGGTCTAGTCAGAAGCATATTAGAGGCAGAAACGTGAGTTAGGAGGGGTAGAGGTAGACCTAGATTAGATTACTGTTCGCAAATAGTTAAGGATGTGGGTTGTTCTAGTTTTAGGGAAATGAGAAGTTTAGCTCAGGATAGGAAAGGTGGAGGTTCGTGACCAACCAGTCTTAGGACTGGCGACCTTATGATGATGACGATGAAGAATATTAAACTCCTCTAGATCCTAAGCAAAACATAATGACGAGGATAGTTTTCTTTTAATACCACAATGTTCCACGGTTTCTATGAAAATAAAATAAAACTCGTCAAATAAGTTCCTGTATATCTCTAATGCATTTTCTTCTGATTTGTCGCAAGCCTCACGAATGAAAAGCTATCCGTAGCACTTATATGTTTAGCTTTTTATTTCATTTTATTGACGTTTTTGATCCAACAACTTTCGCTCTTGATATAGTCACCGGTAGAATCAATACATTTGAAAGCTGTACCATATATTGAGACAGGGTTCTTTCAAAGGACAGAATTATTGTATACATTTATATGTCGTAATAAAGAAAACCCTCTTTAGAAATGCGTTTGAATTTGGGTCTCTATCTCTATATACTAGCTTCAAACGACCGCTACGAAAATGTCCCTTGGAGGTTTCCTTTTTTTACTTTACAATTAATTAAGATTTAGATTAAAATGTTGCAAGTTAGTAATTCAATTTCATGTTGTTATAAAATAGTATTAATTATCACGAAACTGTGCTTTTTCATGAAGAAATTCCAAAAAGAAGAACATATTTTCGTTATTAACGATAGTTCGTTAGTGGCTTCAGTGGGACAGGATTCGTGAATGCTTTTTGAGTCAACTATTTCCATTTATACAATGTTTTTTTTATGGTAGCAGATTAAGTGTTAAAAATTTGTAAAAATTAATCTTAAGAACAGTACTTTTCAAAAAATAGAACCACTATTTATATTTTGTGAATTTCATAATATGATAAACATGATATGATCTTAAGGAGTAAATAATATACATAGTGGAACGAATTTTCTAACTTTTATTTATTTAGAGACCCTTTGTATACAGTGGCGTATTAGAGTGCCGCCCCGAGTTATTTAAATCTGATCGCAACCTCTATTAGCATATCTTTAGTACTTGCCATCTACATTGGTATTACTTTATAAAAAACAACACATTTGTTAGAAATGCACTTGTTTGGATTTAATTTATAACGAATTTAGTCGCATTTGGACTGTAGTGTAGGCGAGCTTGCGGTTTAGCTTTCATTAAAAAAAAAAAAAATTCTCCGTTGACAAATAAAAAGAAAATAGCAGACATAAGTGTGTATATTTCTGGAAAAACATTTCACAAGTTTTATGAGAAAAACATTCAAAAACCTGTGGATCGAAACACCCTGTTGTAAGCATGCCAACCCTCAACCTGTCAGAATACATACAGAAGGTTTTAGCTATGATCGAATATAGACGTTTAGACACGCTTAATAGGTTAAAGTTCGTGATTTTAAATTAAAACTTTCTGTTAAACGACAATTCCTAGATATCAAAAGTAGGCCTAAGGTGAATTCCATCTTTTACTTAGATGTTTCATATAATCGTCAGCTAATTCCCGTGTCGTATCATGAGAGGATATACCTGCACCAATTTCCATTACAAACATAAATACGACATGACATTATCTCATATTATAGGGACGATAATTCTATTGTCGCCTTAGTTTTACAAATGATGAGAAAGCACAAACGTTAAGCTCTTTAATTTTATGTCCACTGGACTCGATAACCATTTACATTTTAATGAAAATAATGGACGTTTAGATTGCTCAGGTTTAATATGAGGTCGCGGCCTTACCGTGCTGTAGGTCTTCTTATTTTCCCACTCAACCCGTTCTACGTCGACTAGCTTAATTTTGAAAAGGAACTGGCCCATTTCGGAGATTCGATCCGCGCCAGAAGCACGTCTGAAACAGTGCAGGTAATCCCTGGTCAAAATGAAGTAACGCTCTTTCCATCTGCTAAATAGCTTGTCCCTTTGTTGCCACAATAAACCCTTTTTAATGGCGTGAGTGGACTCTTTGTCATACGTGGATGAAGACAATAGCGACTGGAACAAGAAAAACAAAGCACTTTCAGTTTAATGGAATAAAACAGAATGTTTTAAGGGCACCATACATTTATTAACAGCAATAGTTACTGCTTAACACACCATAATATAACACGTAAGGGTGTCTATATAGTTTTATTACTATTTTCAAATAACTGTACAGTAGAAACTCGATTAACCGGACTAATTGTTGTCGTTAGGCATTCGGATAATCGAAAATCCGGATAATCGAATGTATGAAAAATAGCGAGTTTTATGCATAATAATATGTAGTACTTACATAATGTTATGTGTCAATTAAAAATAACAATTAAATACGAAAATCAATGTTTATTAAGAGATAAATCCTACATACATTGTACATGTACTAAAATAATTTTACCTTAATCATGAAATTAAATATTTAGGTACATATTATGTACGTATAATTTCTTAACAATATGTATTTGGTAATTTGCCTTTGGTAATCAGGAAATATATAAGTTTAATTTGGTTTAAAATATTTGTTAATTGTCATTTGACGTAAGCCACTTTTTCTTTTAATTGCTGCTATATCACGAATTCGTTTAAGCTGCAGTAAACTCACAGTATCACTCTCTGTTTGTTTTTCAAACCACTTGAGAGCTGTTTCCAGGGCATGAAGTGCTTCATCATGAGATGGTCCTGCATCATTTTCCACATCTAGATTTTCTTCTGTTTCATCTTCTTGCATTTCTTGCTGTTTATTTATCTGCATTACGTTTTCTACGATTTCGTCATCTGACATAATCTGAAAGCACGTGCGGGGCAATGCCAGTTCGGACACGTTCATGCTTGCACAAATTTGACAAAATCGACTTGTAGTTATTTTAATATTTTGGTCGGGGTCGGTAGTCCGGATAATCGCGAATCCGTATAACTGAGGGCCGGATAATCGAGTTTCTACTGTATTTAATTTAGTGATCAAAAATATTTTGTTGGCAAAAAATTAGATTTTTTTGGAAAAAACAAACATATTATTGTATCATCAACTTATCTACCCCAAATTTCCATACAATTTGTGGGTGTAAGCGCACACTATCCTCATCGCACACTCGATTTGTAGATTTGTAGGTCGTCGTCTAAATTGGAAGTCTCATAAACTTAATAATACCAATAAGCTGATGGAATTTTATTTTGAATTACCTACACGTTGTACAAAGAAACATTCTTTGAAGACAACTACTATTGTTATAAAGTAAATGGATGCATAGAAATGTAGTTGGAGGAATTTTTTAAAAAAAGGCATACCTTTCTGTAAGCAGAATTGTTGTTTAAAGTTCGCTAAAAATGCAGGTAAAGTTCTTATTTCTCTAGGAACATTCAAGCTCGTTCTAGTCGCGCTTACATCTAACAATCCGTCACCAGCGAGGGCTGTTTGCCCCTTTTTTTCTCATGAATAATGAACAGCAGTTCATTCGGAGACACTTGAAAATAATGTTTGTAGTTTCGCAATGTGTTAAAAATGCAAAGAGTTCGCGATAAATTTTTACGCCTTTAAATTTCCTTCTGTCGTGCATAAATCACGCAGCATGGGATTATGAAGTATGATGTAAAGAGCGCGGTAACGAATAACGATACCATCGGAGTGAATAAGAGAGGGATTATTGAGGTTGCATGAAAATCGAATATTATTTACGGCGGAACCATAGTCACAAGCAATTACTTTATGAGGTAAGCAGTAAGACCATGGTAGGAAAACGGAAATGAAGAGGGCAGCTGTCCGTTCTTCCCAGACCAACCAACGAAAATGTTTTTTATTACTTGTTGTGGTTTATTATACAGTAAAAGTTTCTTATTCTGAATTTTTCTGAAAACATGGGTTTCTATTCTAAACATTGTGATTTAACGCTGCGAGATAAATATGTGATTTTTTGTATGGTAGCGAACAAAGGCTCATACTAACTCGGTACGTTTTTGGTTTTCAGTAATATGGTCATTAACAGCTTTCACAAGTGCTTAAAGTTGATGCTTCTTGTAGGACACGTATTTTCCATAGAAATAAAAAAATAAAAAACGGCCTTCGACAGGCTTTAGAACAAAGCTTTATCTATCTTACTACAAAATTTCAAACCTTTGTTCCAAACATTAAACTAATGATATCTAGGACCGATAAGCATGCACTACTGAATCTCATGCACTACTGAATCTCCTGAATGTATCGGCATCTTTTGAGTATGTACTGTTGGTACGTGTCGAGGCAGCTTTTATAAATAAAAGAGGTAACCGAGTTCAAAATTCAAAACAAGAAAAAATCACTAAATTTTTTAAACCCTTGTCTAAAGGTGATTATAACGATTAATTTTAATTGCGAATTTCTCAATAAATTGATTTTATTCTGATACATATTGGTTTTATTTTGGAACTTTAGAACGTATCCCCTATGATTCCATAGTAATTACCATTCCATATCTACGGTTTCTGTACTCGCGGCATATTTATGGAACGTATACCCCGCGAATAAAGAGCTTTTACTGTATA